>NC_037668.1:191318544-191392849 GCF_003255815.1 Theropithecus gelada | reverse complement strand
ATTTTTGCAATCTACTCATCTGACAAAGGGCTAATATCCAGAACCTACAAAGAACTCCAACAAATTTACAAGAAAAAAACAAACAACCCCATCAAAAAGTGGGCAAAGGATATGAACAGACATTTCTCAAAAGAAGACATTCATACAGCCAACAGACACATGAAAAAAAGCTCATTATCACTGGCCATCAGAGAAATGCAAATCAAAACCACAATGAGATACCATCTCACACCAGTTAGAATGGCAATCATTAAAAAGTCAGGAAACATTATTTGTTTATTATGGCCATTGTTTATCATCTTCCACTAGAAAATAAGCTATATAAGAGCAATTTTTTGTCCATTTTGTTCATTGTTTACCCTAGCCTTCCACATGATAGATAATAAATATGTGTTGCCTCAGCAAAAGAAGTAAAAGTTTAGGGAAGTTAAGTAATTCTAGTAAGTGGCAGAGCTGGAATTTGAGATGTTTAGCATTCAGAGCTACTGTTAGAAAACTTTTAAGTAAATTTATTAACAAGCAGTGATTTTAAAGTACTGCCAGCTAGTTACTGTTCTGGGCTGTATATTTAGGGGCTAATTTTATGATCTAGACTAATCTAAGAACCTCATAACCATATTGATTTTATGGGAAAATACATGCTGAGTTTCAAGGAAAAACTGGTAAAGAACTTTTAGAAAATGATCTGTTCATCACTGTGGACTACCTGTACTGAACACTAAAGGAGTAAGAAAACGTGTAGTTGATAATGATTCTAAAGACTTGGGGAAAAAAGAACATGAGGAATACTGAAAAAAGAACATGAGGGTACTGAAAAATTTTAATAAAAATATTTGTTTAAAACCAATTTTTTAAATGTAAAATTGTAGTCTGGGAATATACCTATGTTAATATTTTACTGACTTAATTTTTCCAGTGCTTGTGGGCCTTCCTAAAACTAATAATTCATTATTATAATCAGTAGCAATTTTGGTTTTATTAATTAAAAATATTTTGTTATGATTTTTGTAGGCTAATGCAGCAATAAACTCTTTCAATTTAGTTCTAGATATGGCTGTGTGTGTGTATCTAGTAAGATATACCATCATGCATCCCTTAAAGACATTTCAGTCAACAATGGACTGCATTTACAATGGTGGTCCCATAAGATTATAATGGAGCTGAAAAACTCCTATCACCCAGTGACATCATAGTATCATAACATTATAGCGCAACACATTACTCACCTATTTATGTTGATGCTGGTATAAAACCTACTGTGCTGCCAGGTATATAAAAGTATAGCATATACAATTATGTACAGTAAATAATACTTTATATGGACAGTAAACAACTATATTACTAGTTTATGTGTTTACTATACTGTGCTTTTTAATTGTTATTTTAGGATGTATTTCTTTTACTTATAAAATAACCATAAAACAGCCTAAGGTAGGTCCTTCAGGAGGCATCCAGAAGAAGGCATTTTTTTTTTGAGTTGGAGTCTGGCTCTGTCGCACAGGCTGTTGTGCAATGGCACAAGCTTGGCTTACTGCAACCTCCGCCTCCTGGGTTCATGCAATTCTCCTGCCTCAGCCTCCCAAGTAGCTGGGAGTATAGATGTGTACCACCACGCCCAACTAATTTTTGTATTTGTAGTAGAGACAGGGTTTCACCATGTTAGTCAGGCTGGTCTTGAACTTCTAACCTCAGGCTATCCATCCGCCTTGGCCTCCCAAAATGCTCGGATTACAGGTGTGAGCCACCACGCCTGGCCTGGTTTTTTTTTTGAGACAGAGTCTTGCTCCGTCGCCCAGGCTGGAGTGCAGTGGCACAATCTCGGCTCACTGCAAAACTCCACCTCCCGGGCTCAAGTGATTCTCTTGCCTCAGCCTCCTGCCACCACACCTGGCTAATTTTGTATTTTTAGTAGAGATGGGATTTCACCATGTTGGTCAGGCTGGTCTCGAACTCCTGACGTCAAATGGTCTGCCTGCCTCGGCTCCCAAAGTGCTAGTATTACAGGCATTAGCCACTGTGCCCAGCCAAGAAGGCATTTTTATCACCGGAGATAACATCTCCTTGCATATTTTTGTCCCTGAAGACCTTCAGTGGGACAAGATGTGAAGGCGGAAGATGATGATATTGATGATTCTGACCCTGTATAGGCCTAGGCTAATGTGGGTGTTTGTGTCTTCATTTTAAATAAAACAGCTTAAAAAGTAAAAACAAATAAATGAAAAAATTTTAAGTAGAAAAATATTATAGAACAAGGAAATAAAGAAAATATTAAAGAATTTCTGTATAGCTGTACAATGTAGTTTTAAGCAAAGTACAAAAGTTGACACGTTTTAAAAATTAAAGGTTATAAAATAAAGTCACAGTAAGCTAAGATTAATTTGTCATTGAAGAAAAATATTTTTGAAATAAATTTATTGTAACCTAAGTGTATAGTGTTTATAAAGGCTACATTAGTGTACAGTAATGTTCCAGACCTTCACATTCACCCATCTCTCACTCACTGACTCACCCAGAGCAACTTCCAGTCCTGCCAGCTGCATTCTCAGTAAGTGCCCTATACAGGCGTGCCATTTTAAATCTTTTATACCACATTTTTGCTGTACCTTTTCTATGTTTAGACACTCAAATAATTATCATACTGTTGTATAAAACCATGGCACATCCATGGTTTCTTGTAGCAACCCAGTAAAGAATTGCCTACCATTCAGTCCATAAGACTAAATAGCATATACCATAACATGCTGTACAAGTTTATAGCTCAGAAGCAATAGGCTATACTATATAGCCTACGTGTGTAATAAGCTGTATCACCTAAGTTTATGTAAGTACTCTCTATGATGTTCTCACAACAACAAAATTGCCTAATGGCACGTTTCTCAGAATGTATTCCTGTCATTAAGGAAAGGGAATGCCCGTGCATATATGTATATGTACTCACATACACACACATGTAGTTGATCCTCATTATTTACAGATTCGGCATTTGCAAATTCACCTACTTGCTTAAATTTATTTGTAACCACAAAGTCAATGCTCTCAATACTTTTATGGTAATTCACTGATATGTGAATATGCAGTGTCAAAAAATTTGAGTCACCTGATGCACACATTTCAAGTTCAGGTGGAATAAGTTCTGCCTTCTTACTTCATTTCTCATGCTGTAAACAAGTATTCTCCTGCAATATACTTATCGCCATGTTTTTTGCATTTCTGTGCTTCTTGGTGATTTTTCTGTTTGAAACGATCCCTAGGTGCAGTGCTGAAATGCTGTCTCCTGTTTCTAGGGACTCAGAGACTGTGATGTGCCTTGCAAAGAAAATACACATTACATAAGCTTCACTGAGGCATGAATTACAGTAATGTTGGCCATGAGTTCAATATTAATGAATCAACTATATATATTAAATAAGGTATCTTTAAACAGAAATACACTTAAAACAACTTTGTGTATTGATTGGTTGCTGAAAATGTTGTGACCAGAAGTTCTCAGGAGCCCAACCCTCTATTATCCCCTAGGGGTAGTAATTCAGTATTTGTTTATAATCAGTGTTGGGGTACCTTTATAGAACATAGCTATTAAGAACAATGAGAATTGACTGTATATATTTGTATACAGTTTGTACAATTTGTATAATTTGTACAATTATCCCCAAGAAGAATAGTTGTCATTTGTTATCTACTTCACTATTTGAATCTTACATTAACCTCCAGTGAAGCCTTGAGATGTGTCTTCAATATCTTTATATTCTGGAGAAATCACCCAAATTGAAATCTTAACACAAACCATTGAATGGATGATTACTAATGAGTAATTTTAAAAATATTTTAACTAATTTTTAAAATGGTGTAATATTCATTCAAATGAATAAAAATAATGTATTATTTGAAAAAGTAGCAGAAGTAACATCCTTGAAGTTACAACTTAGGAAATATTACCAATATTTTTTAATACCTTCAAGGTGCTCCTCTTATATCCAGTCTTTCCCTACCAGAGTAAACCACCCTAGTGAATTTTGTGATTATGGTTATTTCTTTTCTTTTCTTTTCTGTTTTTTTGAGATGGAGTTTCACTCTTGTTGCCCAGGTTGGAGTGCAATGGTGCGATCTCGGCTCACTGCAACCTCTGTGTCCCAGGTTCAAGCGTTTCTTCTGCGTCAGCCTTCCGAGTAGCTGGGATTACAGGCATGCACCACCATGCCCGGCTAATTTTGTATTTTTAGTAGAGATGGAGTTTCTCTATGTTGGTCAGGCTGGTCTTGAACTCCCGACCTCAGGTGATCCGCCCGCCTCGGCCTCCCAAAGTGCTGGGATTACAGGCGTGAGCCACTGCCCTATTTCTCTACATTCTTCAACTAAAGTCGTTTTTCTGGTTGGTTTATGAATAGTTATGAAACGCAGATTAAAAAGAAAAATTGGCATTTTATAGTTAGGTTTTATGGTTGTTCGCCTGAATATCATGAGATCCAGAGACCAAATAGTGACAGTGGCTAAGTACCTGGGCTCTGGCGCTGGACTGCCAGAGTTTGAATTCTAGCTCAGCTGCATTCTAACTGGAACAAATTATTTAACCTACCTTGAATAAATTATTTAATTTTTTAGTGCCTTAGTTTCCTTCCCCTTCCCCTTCCCCTTTCCTCCTTTTCTTTTGCTTTCCTTTCTTTCTTTCTTTTCTTTTCCTTTCTTGTCCGCCTTGCCTCACCTCACCTCACCTCGCCCAGCCCCGCCCCGCCCCGCCTCGCCTCGCCTCGCCTCTTTCCTCTTTCCTCTTGCTCTGTTGCCCATGCTGGAGTGCGGTGGCCTGATCTCAGCTCACCGTAACCTCTGCCTCCTGGGTTCAAGCAATTCTCCTGTCTCAGCCTCCCGAGTAGCTGGGATTACAGGCATGCACCACCGTGCCTAGCTAACTTTTGTGGTTTTAGTGGAGACGGAGTTTTACCATGTTGGCCATAGTTTGGCCAGGCTGGTCTTGAACTCCTGACCTCAGGTGATCCGCCTACCTTGGCCTCCCAAAGTGCTGGGATTACTGGCATGAGCCACTGCGCCTGGCCTTAGCTTCTTTATCTATAAAATTGAGGATAATAAGAGTACTTACTCCCAGAGGGATGCTACAATGATGAAATAAATTAATATAGGTAAATAAATGGAACAGTAGAGTAGTAGTAACTAATAAATAAATGTTAGTTATTTAACAGGTAGAGAAATTAATGCAAAGAATTCTTTTAAAGCTGCTTGAATTCTTACATACTATATTAAGTAATCTTTCTTTAAATATTTCTGTGATTTCTTTTAAACAACTAGTGTCTTATGATTTTTGTCACTCTGTGACCTCTTCTTATTCAACTGATGGTGGGATTACTTAAAATTAGGCTTTCCTTGGTATCTCTTTGTGTCTCCCAGCTTATGTGAGAACAGATTTCTTTTCAGTTTGTAAATAAATTTATTCCACATATTTTTTACTTGGTTGTTCCCCTGACATACTCATTTAAGGGCTACTGCTGCCAAAAATGATAATCCAAAGGCTCATTTATGTGTTTTAAGCCTCATGTTGGCAGAAGTTCTTTGTAGGTTATAGATGAAACAGTTTATCTAATAAATGGCAAATTGCTTTATCAAGCTCCTGTTAAAGTAAAAAAGGAGGTCTGTGTTAGTATTGTCTGTTCTCAACATTGCTATTCAATCTGTACTGAAAAAATCATGACAGTTCAGTATTTACATTAGACATTGGAGACATACGTGTCAGAGTTAAAACTGATGAACTTTGCCACTGTTTATCAATAGCAAGTAAATTGGCAAATATGTCATTTATGTTAGCAGTACCAAGAAGCTGAATGGGAATGTTTTAGAAGTTTGACCCATTCTTGCACTCTCACATGGCAGCCTCTTTATCTTGTTAGAGAACATCTTTTGATTTCCCTTTTCATTCTTCCTGTGAGTCTGAGCTTTCCTTTTTACCTATAAATGTGCTTATCTTATCAAATAGTACTGCATGTTGCCCACTCCTGGGACAAAAGAGAAATACCATTCTGTATTTCTTGTAGCAACCCAGTTAAGGTTTGTGTGTGAGGGAGCATTTTGGAGGAAAGAGACTTGTAGATAAATGTTTAGGTATAATCTAGTTGGAAAACTAAAAACTTTCTATAATAACATTAAGGTAAGTCAAGAGCAGTAGTAGTCATTGTGTGTTTCCGGTTAACCAAGAAAGCCCTACTGCCCTGTGAAAATTTATTTTCTTTTTTTTTTTTTTTGAGACGGAATCTCGCTTTGTCGCCCAGGCTGGAGTGCAGTGGCCGGATCTCAGCTCACTGCAAGCTCCACCTCCCGGGTTTACGCCATTCTCCTGCCTCAGCCTCCGGAGTAGCTGGGACTACAGGCGCCCGCCACCTCGACCGGCTAGTTTTTTGTATTTTTTAGTAGAGACGAGGTTTCACCATGTTAGCCAGGATGGTCTCGATCTCCTGACCTTGTGATCCGCCCGTCTCGGCCTCCCAAAGTGCTGGGATTACAGGCTTGAGCCACCACGCCCGGCCGAAAGTTTATTTTCAAAGTTAGCATTCCTATCAATGGATAGCAGTTACAAGGCAAAAAAAAAAAAAAAAGTCAAATATTGTCCATATTTATTTTATTAAGGAGCACACTTATATTATGTATAAATGTTAGCACCAGAAATATTAAGCCTTATCAACTCTCTATGTTTCCTAAGTTTTATCCTGTGGTCAGCATGATAATTAATATGTTACATAACAAAATTAAAAGTCCTCCTTTCTAAGCCCAGAAGACAGGATTAAGCCTCCCTTGATCAGTTTGTTACTTTTTCCTTTTGAGGATAGGTAATTCTATCCTCCATCTCTATTGAAACCCAAGGCAAGTCAGAACATAGGTACCCCCCATCTTCCATGGACACAAACACAAATATCTAAGAAGCATAATTCAGCACAGAGACAATGTAAGTGATATAATGAAGGTAATAAGGGTATGGGCTTTGTGTTGGAACAGACTTGGGTTCAAATGCTGATTCTACCATTTACTAGCTATATGACCTTGCCCAAGTTAGGCACCTTCTGTAAACCTATTTGCATCTCACAGGACTTGTGAGATTAAGTGAAAACATTGAAAATAACTTAGCATTCCATCTGGCACATAATAAATATGTCAAGTTCTTTCACGCCTTTGTACATGCCCTTTTTTCTGCAGCATGCCTGAATAATTTCTATAGTCTTCCTTCAAAAACATGGGGTCAAGTTTGTAACACTTCTGGTCATGCCATCTTCTTTGAAATTAAGACAACATCACCTTGTCTGTGATGCCTTCCTTGCCTTTAACTCTATTCCCTGTGCTATGACCTGGTTATTTACTCTTTCTCTCTGAGCTTCCATATATCTGTCAGCACTTCTCTCACTGTGCACTATTTCATTGTACATGTTGACCTCCTCCACAGAGCTAAATGCTGAGGAGCATGGACTGTGTCTTTTCAACTTTGTATATGCCTTACTAAGCACAGTTTTTGATATACAGTAGGTGCTCAGTAAATACTCACTTGCTGAATGAAGGTATAAATCACTTTTGGGAGCACAGCCAGAAAAGTAGTCTGCAGTCCGGAGCAGGAAGAGGGACTGGGTACAACCAAATAATTTTTTTCCCCAAAAGTGTTATGAAAAATTTCGAATATACAGAAAAATTGAAAGAATTACAAGGTAAACATCCAAAAACCTGCCACCTAGATTCTAGAATTAGCATTTTGTAAGAATATACTATATTGCCATTAATTGTAAGCATCATGCTGTACAGTAGACCTGTTAAACTTACTCCACCTATCTAACTGTAATTATGTATCCTTTGACCAACATCTCCTCAACACCCCCTTCCTCCTGACCACCACAGCCTCTGGTGACCGCCATTCTACTTTCTAAATCAATGAGGTCAGCTTTTTTTTAGAGTCTGCATATGAGTAAGATCATGTGGTATTTGTTTTTCTGTGCCTGGCATACTTCACTTAATGTAGTATCTTTTAGTTTCATCCATATTGTTGAAAATGACAGGATTGTCTTTTTTATAGCTTAGTATTCCATTGTGTGTGTGTGTGTGTGTGTATGTGTGTGTGTGTATATATATGTGTATATATAGATATATAGATATAAATATATATATATCACATTTTCTTTATCCATTGATCTGCTGATAAGACTCTTAGATTGATTCTGTATCTTGGCTATTGTGAATAGTGCTGTAATAAACATGGGGGTGCAGATTTCTCTTTAATATATTGATTTAATTTCTTTTGCATATATACCCAGTAGTGAGATTGTTGGATCATATGGTAGATCATATGGTAGTTTGAATTTTAATTTTTTGAGGAACATTCATACTGTTTTGAATAATGGTTTTACTAATTTACGTTCCCACCAACAATGTGCAAGGGTTTCTTTTTCTCCACATCCTTGCCAACAGTTATCTTTTGTCTTTTGATAGCCATTCTAAAATGAGTTAGGTGATATCTCATTGTGGTTTTGATTTGCATTTCCAGGACAATTAGTGATACTGAGCATGTTTTCATATTCCTGTTGTATGTCTTCTTTTAAGGCATATCTATTCACGTCTTTTGCTTATTTTAAATTGGGTTGTTCATTTTCTTGCTATTGAGTTGTTTGAGTTCCTCATATAATTTTCATTATTAACCCCTCATCAGATGTTTTATTAGTTTGTTTTCACACTGCTAAAAAGAACTGCCTGAGACTGGGTAATTTATAAAGGAAAGAGGTTTAATTGACTCATAGTGCAGCATGGGAGGGAGGTCTCAGGAAGTTTACAGTCATGGTAGAAGGCAAAGGGCAAGCAAGGCTCCTTCTTCACAGGGTGGCAAGAAGGAGAACGAATGCAGGAGGAACTACAAAACACTTATAAAACTATCACATCTCTTTTTTTTTTTTTTTTTTTTTGAGACGGAGTCTCGCTCTGTCGCCCAGGCTGGAGTGCAGTGGCCGGATCTCAGCTCACTGCAAGCTCTGCCTCCCAGGTTCACGCCATTCTCCTGCCTCAGCCTCCCGAGTAGCTGGGACTATAGGCGCCCGCCACCACGCCCGGCTAGTTTTTTGTATTTTTTTAGTAGAGACGGGGTTTCACTGTGTTAGCCAGGATGGTCTCGATCTCCTGACCTCGTGATCCGCCCGTCTCGGCTTCCCAAAGTGCTGGGATTACAGGCGTGAGCCACCGCGCCTGGCCGAAACTATCACATCTCATGAGAACTCACTGACTATCATGAGAACAGCATGGAGGAAACCACTCCCCTGATTCAGTTACCTTCACCTGGTTTCTCCCTTGGCACTTGGGGATTTTGGGGATTGCAATTCAAGATGAGATTTTAGGTGGGGACACAGCCAAATCATATCAGATGTATAGTTTGCAAATAATTTCTCCCATTCTGTAGGTTGTCTCTTCACTCAGTTGGTTGTTTTCTTTGCTATGCAGAAGCTTTTTAGTTTGATGCAATCCCTTTTTTCTATTTTTACTTTTATTGTCTGTGCCTTTGAAGTCATATCCAAAAAATCATTGCCCAGACCAATGTCCTTGAGCGTTTTCTCTTTATTTTCTTCTAGTAGTTTCATAGTTTCGAGTCTTAACATCTTTAATCCATTTAGAGTTTATTTTTGCAAATGGTGAGAGATAAGGGTCTAACTCTATTATTCTGCATTTGCATATGCAGTCTTCTCAGAACCATATATGGAAGAGACTATTCTTTCCACATTGTATGTTCTTAGTACCTCTGTTGAAAATCAGTTGGCTGTAAATGTGTGAATTTATTTCTAGGCTCTCTATTCTGTTTCATGGGTCTAGCTTTCTGTTTTTATCTCAGTCCCATGCTGTTTAGGTTACTATAGCTTTGTTGTATATTTTGAAGCCAAGTCATGTGATGCCTTCAGCTTTGTTCTTTTTGCTCAAGATTGTTTTGACTAGTCAAGGTCTTTTGTGGTTCAATATAAATCTTAAAGTTTTATTTTTCTATCTTTGTAAAGAATGTCATTGGCATTTTTATGAGGATTCCATTGAATACATAGGTCACTTTGGACTGTATGGGCATTTTAACAATATTAATTTTTCCAGTTCATGAACGTGGGATATCTTTCCATTTATTTGTATCTTCAATTTATCTCATCAATATATTACAGTTTTTAGTATACAGATTTTTCACTTCCTTGGTTAAATTTATTCCTAAATATTTTTTTTTTTTTTTTGAGACGGAGTCTCGCTCTGTCGCCCAGGCTGGAGTGCAGTGGCCGGATCTCAGCTCACTGCAAGCTCCGCCTCCCGGGTTCACGCCATTCTCCTGCCTCAGCCTCCCGAGTAGCTGGGACTACAGGCGCCCGCCACCTCGCCCGGCTAGTTTTTTGTATTTTTTTAGTAGAGACGGGGTTTCACCGTGTCAGCCAGGATGGTCTCGATCTCCTGACCTCGTGATCCGCCCGTCTCGGCCTCCCAAAGTGCTGGGATTACAGGCTTGAGCCACCGCGCCCGGCTCCTAAATATTTTTATAGCTATTTTATTTTTAATTTTTAATTTTTAAATTCTGTGGGTACATAGTGGGTATATATATTCATGGGATACGTGAGATGTTTTGATATGGGCACGCAATGTGAAATAATCACATCATGGAGAATGGGGTATTCATGCTCAGAAGCATTTATACTTTGTGTTGTAAACAATCCAATTACACCCTTTTAGGTATTTTTAAATGTACAGTAACGTTATTATTAAGTATAGTCACCCTGTTATGCTATCAAATAGTAGGTCTTACTCATTCTTTCTTCTTTTTTTCTGATTAATCATCCCCACCTTTTCCCTGAATTCTCCCAATAACTACCCTTCTCAGCCTCTGGTAACCATCCTTCTATTCTGTATGTCCATGAATTCAGTTGTTTTGATTTTTAGATATCACAAATAATTGAGAAAATGTGATGTTTGTTTTTCTGTGCCTGGCTTATTTCACGTAACATAAAGATCTCCAGTTCTATCCATGTTGTTGCAATTGGTAAGATATTATTTTTTAAGGCTGAATAGCACTCTGTTGTTTATATGTACCACATATTCTTTATCCATTCATCTGATGATGGACTCTACATTGCTTCCAAGTCTTGGCTAATATGAACAGTGCTATAATAAACATGGGAATGCAGATATCTCTTCAGTATACTCATTTCCTTTCTTTTGATTATAACTAGCAATGGGATTGCTGGATCATATGGTAGTTCCATTTTTAGTGTTTTGAGGAGCCTCCAAACTGTTCTCCATAGTGGTTGTACTAATTTACATTCCCATCAACAGTGTATAAAGGTACCCTTTTCTCCACATTTTTGCCAGCATTTGTTATTGCCTGTCTTTCAGATATAAACCTGTAGATATTTTAAATGGAATTGTTTTCTTGATTCTTTTTTCAAACAGTTCACTGTTAGTGCACAGAAATGCTACTAACACACTTTTTATAAGTCGATTTTGTATTCTGCAGCTTTACTAAATTCATTTATTAGTTCTAAGTTTTTTGGTACAGTCTTCAGGGTTTTCTACATATAAAATCATGTCATCTGCAGACAGGGACAATTCAGTTTCTTCCTTTCCAATTTGGATACCTTTTATTTCTTTCTTTTGCCAAATTTCTTTGGCTAAGACTTCCAGTACTGTGTTGAATGGAAGTGAGAATGGACATCCATATCTTGTTCCAGTTCAGCTTTTCCTCATTCAGCATGATGTTAGCTGTGGGTTGTCATATATGGCCATTACCTTTTTGAGGTACATTTCTTTTATATCTAATTTTGAGAGTTTTAAATCATGGAGTGATGCTGAATTTTGTCAAATGATTTTTCTGCATTTATTGAAATGACTTTTATCATTTCTTCTTCTAATGTGATGTATCACATTTATTTTACATATAGCGAATCATCCTTGCATCCCTGAGGTTAATTACTTGATCATAGTGGATGATCTTTTTGATGTGGTATTCTATTTGGCTAATTAGTATTTTGTTGAGAATATTTGCTTGTATGTTTATCATAGATATTGGCCTGTAGTTTTCTTTTTTTGTTGTACCTTTGTCTGGTTTTGGTATCAGAGTAATGCTGGTCTAGCAGAATGAGTTTGGAAATAATTCCTCCTCTTCAATTATTTGGAAGAGTTTGAGAAAAAATTGGTGTTAGCAGTTTAAATATTTGGTAGAATTCAGCTATATTTTTTAACTATCTGGCTTTTTGTTGATAGGAGACTTTTTTTTTTTTTTTTTTTGAGACGGAGTCTCGCTCTGTGGCCCAGGCTGGAGTGCAGTGGCCGGATCTCAGCTCACTGCAAGCTCTGCCTCCCGGGTTTACACCATTCTCCTGCCTCAGCCTCCCGAGTAGCTGGGACTACAGGCGCCCGCCCCCTCGCCAGGCTAGTTTTTTGTATTTTTTAGTAGAGACGGGGTTTCACCATGTTCGCCAGGATGGTCTCGATCTCCTGACCTCGTGATCCACCCGTCTCGGCCTCCCAAAGTGCTGGGATTACAGGCTTGAGCCACCGCGCCCGGCCCAATAGGAGACTTTTTATTACTGATTCAGTCTCCTTACTCCTCTATTTCTTTATAATTCATCTTTGATCAGTTTTATATGTACACAGATTTATCCATTCTAAGTTATCTAATTCGTTGTCATATAATTGTTCACAATAATTTCTTATGATCCTTTAATTTCTGTAGTATCAGTTATAATGTCTCCTTCTTTATCTCTGATTTTGAGTCTTTTCTCACTTTTTCTTAGTCTAGCTGTTTATTTTGTTTATGTTTTCAAATGAACAACTCATTTCATTGATTTCTTTTTCTTTTTTTCTTTTTTGAGACGGAGTCTCCCTTTGTTGCCCGGGCTGGCGTGCATGGCTCAATCTCTGCTCACTGCAACCTCCGCCTCCCCGGTTCAAGCCATTCTCCTGCCTCAGCCTCCTGAGTAGCTGGGATTACAGTTTTGTTTTTGTTTTCGTTTTTGGTTTTTTGTTTCTTTGTTTTATTTTTATTTTCCATTCCATTTATTTTTAGTCTGATCTTTGTTATTTTCTTTCTTCTACTAATTTTGGGCTTAGTTTGTCTTTTTCTAGTTCTTTGAGATCCAAGATTAGGTTTTTTATTTGCAAACTTTCTCCTTTATAGACATTTATTGCTGCAAATTTCCCTCTCAAACTGCTTTTGCTGCATCCCATAGGTTTTGGTATGTTGTGTTTTCATTTTTCTCGAAAAAAAAAATTAAATTTTCTTTATAATTTCTTCATTGACTTGTTGATTGTTCAAGAGCATACTGTTTAATTTCCATGTGCTTGTGAATTTTTAAACATTCCTCCTGTTACTGATTTCTAGTATTATACCGTGGTTGGAGATCTACAGTTTTTAGGAATCTTGCACTTAGACATCTTTCATGGGAAAGGGGAAGCCTTGAGAATATACTTATCATTCATGTAACATGCTTTGTCATCAACAAATCTCAGAGTTCCTAGTTCATGGAAAAGGAACAGACATGGAATATTCCAAATAGGGATAGGATTCAAACTTTTCCATCATTTCTTTCCTTTTTTCTTTCTGTATTCTCTCTTTATCCTACTTCCAACCCCTAATACACACACACACACACACACACACACACACACAGAGAAGAGTGTATGAGGGTTCCCTTTCCTCCACATCTATAAGCTCACATACATCCATGAGCTCTAGATAAAAGTACAAATTAAGCAATCAAATATAAATATATAAATCAAAGAAAAATAAGTAAAAGAATACCAATTGATCTTTCAAGATTAGGCAGAGCTCTGGAAACTGATGATAATGAAGAAAAGCTCATTTCACATTCATTATGTAATGATTCCCATGATCTAATTTTTCTCTCATTAGAACAGAGAGTGATAATATCATTAGCAGAAAAAGTTAAAGGAGAACAATGGACCATAGTATGATTTTTTTTTTTTAGACTGAGTGATTGCCTTTCTATTTACTGAAAGATCTGAAAGAGTTTACAAAATTAAAACTCATGTAAAAATAGATAAACACAGTGACCAAGAGGAGTGGATGCTATCAGGTACCTGAGATGAGCTATTTTCTATAGTTGAGTAATGAATCTGATTATTAATTTCTGTTAATGAAAGCAAAAAGAAAATGCTAAATTATATATTTCTCTTCTTAATGCATTCTTTTGAAAAAATAAGGGCACAAAATTTTTTTTATTTTTCATGCACAGAATTGGAAGAATATAACCAGAGATGCATGGTTATACTAGGTATGGGCATTTGGAGTAATATGGTAGAGAGTGACTTCAGTGTGGTTTTATAAAAGATGCATAGGTGGTACCTAAATGAAAATTCTTATATGGACTGGGGTTCTAGAGTTGAGCATGCTGAAGTCTGAAAGGCTGAATATGTAATGTCAAATGCTAATTCAGTAAAGATAGTTCTGTGGAATATGGTACTTTGCTACCTCATTATTTAGCTTTACACAGAGATAATATTTAAAGCATGTGGAAATTTTTGTCATCAATAAATCACATAGTATGTCTTCCTCAAGGAAAATGAGCAAAGGATGACTTTTACTGCATATAAATTATACCTCCATAAACATGATTTGTAATAAAATAAATTGTTTTTGAGTGTTCAGAGTTTTTAATAGCTGAAAGACTGCATTGCTATCACCTAGTTCTTAGATGTCATAGAATCTATGTGATTCTGGCCACATGCTGAATTATAACCAAAACATAGTGGTACTTAAAAGCCCCTGTAGCTCTCATACTTCTCCTAATATAAGCTTTTGGTTAAAACAAGAAACGTTTTTGAAAGAAGCATATTGTCATTATCCTTTTGTGAAATTTTAAGAGCCAGATTTGTATTCGTTACAAATCTCGTTAGCACAGTGGTGGATAACAGAAGAACTTGCAAGTAAAACCGAGGTTTTTTTGTTTTGTTTTTTTTGTTGTTGTTGTTGTTGTTGTTTTTGAAGTAAAAGAAAGAAAAAGCAGCTTTGAAGCAGGTACTTACACAAATACTACTTTGATTTACCACATGTCTGTAATGGATGGCCTGGGAGTAGTGACTGCAGCCTAAAAAGTGATTTAGGGCATGGGGTATTAACAGATGACCTTATCCGGAAAATAATTTTAGTTATCCTGTGGAAGTTCTGATTTTAGTTGACAAGACAGAAGCTTTTATAGACCTGTATATTGTTGCGACTACAATATGTTATTCTAAGAAGGCTTTTTAATAGATTTGCTGAGTGTAGTTGATGAAAATGGCCGTTTTAAATATTAGGGAATTCATACTAGATTTACTGTTTCAGTTTTTTCATTACAGATTTTGAGAGGCTTCTCCTGGTAGTAAAAGGTCAGACGAAACTGTTACTGTAGAATTCACTAGATTACTTATTCAGTTTGTGAGTTTTAGAAAATGTTCTTCTATAGAGATTTTAAATAGTTTTTGTGACAAAGCAAAAACAAAGCAAACCGAAGTTCTCCCTGGGTTGAAGCAGCTCATCAAATATTTTAACATTTGGAGTTTCAACTTCTAAGTGAAAAGATTCCTGATTTTAAAATATAAAAGGATTATTTGAGAAGCACATACTTTGTGCATGAATGAAGAAATGTATCTGTTTTCCAGTGAAAGTTTACATTTTGGTGACTGCTTCTTCTGAAGCGATAGCATGGTCAGTAGTATTCTAACATCTTTGGATACTGTTAGCTTCAGCCATGATATGGTTTGATTAATTGAACTGTTTCCATATGGTGGTATCTATACTAATCTGATTTTCTTTTTTATGTTACATAAAATTCCTCTCATAATTTGAGTATGTACTGGATTGAAAAAATTTATGATAGCTTAAACTCAGAGGAAATAATTTTCTAAAGGAGTCATCTGTAGATGGTTTATGTTAAAGTTGGACAAATGGATAGAACATCAAGATTTTAATATTTGTTTCCACATTTGTCCCACATATAGCATAACAATCAGGGAAGTAGCCAGATTGGGTGGCTCATGCCAGTAATCCAAGCACCCTGGATGGCTGAGGCAGAAGGAACACTTGAATTCAGGAGTTTGAGACCAGTCTAGGCAACATAGTGAGACCCCATCTCTACCAAAAAAAAAAAAAAAAAATGATCCGGGCATGGTGGCACGTGCCTCCCAGAGCTATTTGGGAGGCTAAGGTGGGAGAATCCTTTTAGCCTGGAAGGTGGAGGCTGCAGTGAGCCGACAGAGGGAGACCTGTCTCAAAACAAAAAAGAATCAGAGAAGATACACATTCATTTGCTTTTAGAACTTATAATAAACCGTTAATAACAACTCAAGGATTAATTAGGCCTAACATTTGAGCCTAAGTATAGCATAACACTTCTGTTACAAATTATTGGAGGCCTTTGTGAATTATCTAGTTAATTTCATCTGAAGAAAGAGACCTAAAAAGGAAGCTGCGGTAGACCTGCTTTTGCCACGTACCCCACTTCATTTCTTATGGCTAAGGTTGCCACAGTAGCCCTAGTTTCGAACCTTTGCCTTGGTAGCATAACACCAAATTTTTCTGAGGCTATAGCTTTGGAGTTGGAATTGCCTAGATCTTCACAGAAATGATTATGCTGAAATCTATTGGGTTGACAGAGAGCTGGGTACATACCACCCCACTGACCTATCATATTTGGGGAGGATGACAGTTGGCAAGGATTGGCACCATTATCGGTATTTTAAAAAGGTATCAAGAAATTATACAGGCAAGTTTATAGCTTTAAATGCCTATATTAGAAAAGAAGATAGATCTAAGTTTCTATCTTAACAAGTAGAAAATTAAGAACAAATTAAAGCCTAAGTAAATAGATGGAAAGAAATAATAAAGAACAGAAATAAATGAAATAGAAAATGTATTAGAAAAGGAAAAAGATAAAACCAAAAGCCACATCTTTGAAAAGATTAATAAAATTAATAAATCCTTACCAAGACTAATCAAGGAAAAGAGAAAATATAAGTTTAAGCTTTTATCAGTGAAAGAGGATAAATCACATACAGATATTAAAAAGTCAATTAGGGACTTTTATGAACAAATTTATGTCAGTAACCTTAACAATTTAGATACATTTTTTGAAAAACACAAATTATTTAAATTGAAACAAAAACTGGGCTGTGACAATTAGAATGCCCTACCCAACCAGGCCAAAGTCTAACAGGAAGAAAAACAGAGGGAGGTGTTGTTGTTGTTGTGTGTCATTTTAAATAAATGCAGGAGCTATAGTAAGACAGTCCCTTTTAAACAAGGTAGCAAAAAATGTCCCTTTTAAATGAAGTTGTCCAGATCATATGAATCCAGGCCAGCCAACAGGCATTTTGCCCACTCAAACAATTGGGCAGGCTGTAATCCCAGCCCTTTGGAAGGCTGAGGTGGTTGGATCACTTGAGCCCAGGAGCTCCAGACCTGGGCAACATGGCAAAACCCCGTCTCTACTAAATATAGAAAAAACTTAGCTGAGTGTGGTGGGGCAGCCTATAGTCCTAGCTACTCAGGAGGCTGAGGTGGGTCGATCGCTTGAGCCTGGCAGGTGGAGGTTGTGGTGATCATGCCACTGCACTCCAGCCTGGGTGTCAGAGTCAGACCCTGCCTCCAAAAAAACCAAAAAACAAAAACCAACAACACATAATTGTGCAGGAAATTGAACAATCACAAAAGAATATGTATCAATTGTCTAAAGGTACGTGGAAACATTTTCTGTATCATTAGCTACCAGGTAAATGAAAGTCAAAACTACAGGAATTAATTAAAAGGAAGAAGACTGACAGTATCAAGTATTGACAAGGAAGTGAAGCAAAGGGTACTCTCATATGTTGCTGCTAGGAGTGTAATAATTGTATAACCACTTTGGGAAACAATTTGGCAATTTCCTATAAAGATAAACTTACCCTTAATATTTGAAGTTGGAACCTCCATTCCTAGGTATTTATTCAAGGAAAATGAAAATCTGTATCCACAAATGCCATGTATATATTTACAGCCCTATTCATACTAGCCGAAAGCTGGAAACAGAGGAATGAATAAACAGATCGTGGTATATTCATACAGTATATATTCATGCTACTCACCAATGAAAAGGAGTGAACTGCCGACGCACACATGAAAGAATCTCAGGAACGTTATGCTGAGTAAAAGTAGCTAGACACAAAAGCATACATATTATATGAGTACATTATTGTAGGATTCCATTCATATGAAATTTTTAAAAATGCAAAATTAATATATTATGATAAAATTCAGATCTGTGGTTGCCTGGAGTGGAGGTGTTTGACTAAAGAGAGGCATGGGGGAACATTCTGGAGTGATGGAAATATTTATAATGGCAGGGCGACATAAATGCCCCAGCTCAAGGAACTGTACAATTAAAATGTGTGCCTTTCACTGAATATCAGCTATACATCAATACAGTTTATATTTTTGAGTAAAAGGGAGTTCCAGACTGTGCTCTGACAACTTTGGCATATGGGGAATACTACACTTACCCTCCATAAATGAAGCCTTCCTAGTTATCTTTGATAAGCCTTGTCCTAGACAGAGACAATTTTTATACTGACAAAATAAAAATACATTCTATAAGGCAAATTAAATGGAAATCTCCTCACTAAAATGAAGTACCACACATAGATGGAATACATGGGATGAGATACACATCCTGGACTCTTTGAGAGTCTTTTAAAAATATATTTGGCAGGCTGGGCATGGTGGATTATGCCTGTAATCCCAGCACTTTGGGAGGCTGAGGTGAGAGGAACACCTGAGGTCAGGAGTTCAAGACCAGCCTGGCCAAGATGGTGAAACCCTGTCTCTACTAAAAATATGAAAATTAGCTGGGTGTGGTGGTGGGCCCTTGTAATTGCAGCTACTCAGGAGGCTGAGGCAGGAAAATCGCTTGAACCTGGGAGGCAGAGGTTGCAGTGAGCCGAGATCATGCTGTTGCACTACAACCTGGGAGACAAAACTCAGTCTCAAAAAAAAAAAATATATATATATATATATGTGTGTGTGTGTGTGTGTGTGTGTGTATAAAATATATATACATATTTATATATATAAAATATATATACATATTTATATATATAATATATATATACATATTTATATATATAAAATATATATACGTATTTATATATATAAAATATATATACGTATTTATATATATAAAATATATATACACACACATACATATCTCAACATCTAAATTTTAAAATTCTAATTCAGGGTTCAGTGACTGGACCATGCAGCCTATTTTTGTACTGCCCCAATGTAGGAATGGTTTTACATTTTAAAAAGTTGTTTAAAAAAAAAGTCCTATCCCTTAAGAAAAAAAAAAGCAACCAGTACTATAAGTGTTCCTCAAAGTCTACAATATTTACTTTCCGAACTTTTGCAGAAAAAGCTTTCTAACTCCTATTCTTTACCCTTTGATCTGCACACTCTACCTACTGTAACTGATTCAGCCTCTCAAAAACTAACATGTCTTTTTTTTTTTTTTGCATTAGAGAATCCTAGATGTTTGTAGTACTAATTAGTATACACTAAGCATACAGCCTTATTTCCTTTCCTCTGAAAACTAAGAGGGAATGTTAAGTTGAATGATATGATAGCTACTTCCCAAGGAATGCTGTATTTCTTATAAATTGGCCTCTTTGGCTGTATTCCAGATGACGTTAAAGCTGTGGAATAGCCAAAGCACCTGAAATAGCAGGTATATATGTAGCATGAAGCCCTTAGCCATTTTGCAAAAAGCACGGGGCAATGCTAAATATTTCTGGTTTGCCCCAGTGGTATAGATTGGAGGAAACATTTTTACTCTTCAGCCTTCATGAAAAATGGCAGGATAGTTTAAAAGGTCTTTTGAGAAATTTTGGAGGTTCTAAAGGGTTTTGTTTTGGTTTTTTTTTTGGCATGGGGTTGTCAGAATAGCAAATCTGCACTACAGTCTCAGCAATATCAAGATTTCCCCCTTCAGTGCATTTGAACTCACACTTCAACCTTAGAATCTTCTTACTCTCTCTCACCTTTTGCCTCTGCCTCCTGTGATCTCATACAGCTGACCTCAAACCATAATGGATCTTTTATAATTAACTTAGGTCCTCTGAGCATCTCTTTATTTCAAAATTTTAAAGATGAACCTGGGATAAAGGGACATAGAGCTGCTTTAGGAAATACATAGCCTCTTTCGGGATCTCACTGTGCTAGTGATACACACATTCAAGTTTGAAAGACCAGTGGAATTGTGGTGGATAGCCCAGGGACAGGAACAAGCAGGAGCCTGGTATGAGCTAACATTTAAGTTAAAATCTGTGACTATTTATGATATTTCTTTTCATCTTTTCTCTAGGCCTACTCTGTGTATGATGAAGACATTGGATACTGTCAAGGGCAGTCTTTTCTTGCTGCTGTATTACTGCTGCATGTAAGTAACGGTCCATGTGATAAATAGCACAGTGCTGCCAAGTTTATTGTACTTTCTACTGCCTTTGTTCTTCCTTCTTATTTCCCATTTACCTGATGGAGATTACATATGGCATATCTTTTTAAAAATGTACATTAGGTGATAAAATAAGAAATATTATGTCAAAAATAGGACAGTTTCTCAATGGAATTAGTTTTGTTGTCTAGAAAAGGATAAATTGCTTATTTGGAGTTATTTTTAACTAGAATTCTCTGGAATTAAAGAAGTCGGTGTAACTGCCCAAATATCAGGACCTGGACCATTAAGACCCACTGTACTGTGACAAGGAAGTCCTTTATCATTTCTGTGATGTATTTTTATATATCCTCTTTCCTGTCAGTTACCTTCATTTGACAGATCATTTATTGAGCATCAATTGTCAGGTACTGGGCTATGAAGTGGGGTTATAAAGATGAATCATTTATAATTTGTGTTCTCAAAGGCTTCATAGTCCAAGATGGGGCACAGATAATGTAGGCATGCACTTATAATTTTCATTCTCTTTTATGTGTCTTTATTTTTCTGATGACAAAAATAATACATACTCATTAAATAACTTACAGTATGCTAAGGGAAAGTGATACACAGGTTAAGAGAATAGAGAAGAGAATTACCCAACCAAGCTCTGCCAGAACTTTCAGAAAAGACTTTCTGGAGGAGGTGGCGGCTTTGTCAAGACATAAATGAGATTGGAGAAGGTGAGAGGGGAAAGGGAAGGGGAAAGAATTATTGACAAATATCACAGTATGAGAAAATGTATGGAAATATGATAGGGCACAGTGTACAAAGGGAACAATATGAAATTACAGTTTACTGTAGCAGTTGTACACTGGGAGTGGTATGACGTAAAAATGGTAAGATGGGAAATTGTGAAGACTTTGTAATATGTCAAAAATGCCGACTTTATTCTAGAGCTAATGAGGAACCATTGATCACTTGGGAGCAAGGGAATAATACAGTCATATGATCATTTTAGATAAATTCTTTTAATACCTGTGTAAAGGGCAGAATTAAGGGAAACAGACAGCAGCAGAGAGACCAGGTAGAAAATATCAATATGGCCAGGCATAGTGGCTCACACCTGTAATCCCACAATTTTGGGAGGTTGAGGCAGGAGGATCACTTGAGCCCAGGAATTTGAAACCAGCCTAGGCAATATAATGAGACACCATCTCTACCACACACACACAAAAGGTATCTGGGCATGGTGGTGAGCACCCATAGTCGTGGTAAGCACCCGTTGTGGTGTTGAGCTACCTGGGAGGCTGAAGTGGGAGGATCACTTGAGCCTGGGAGTTCAAGGCTGCAATGAGTCTTGATTGCACCACTGCAGTCCAGCTTGGGCAACAGAAGGAGACTGTGTCTCAAAAAATAATAGTAATAAAAAGGAAAAGAAAATGTCAATTTAAATGAGAGATGTTGAGAGCCCAGAGAAAAGCAGAATTAAGAAACATTCAGGGAGCAAAATTGTTAGGTTTGTGGATGGACTGGCAAAGGAGCAGTCAAAGGTGACATATCTAGTTTCCTGGCTTTGGTGACTGGATGAATGTTGTATTGTGAGTTGAGATAGAAAATATATTTATGGAGATTGAATGAAGGAAAAAGTTTAGGAGTTGATGAGTTCTTTTTTTTTTTTTTTTTGAGACGGAGTCTCGCTCTGTGGCCCAGGCTGGAGTGCAGTGGCGCCATCTCAGCTCACTGCAAGCTCCGCCTCCTGGGTTCACGCCATTCTCCTGCCTCAGCCTCCCGAGTAGCTGGGATTACAGGCGCGTGCATCACCATGCCCAGCTAATTTTAGTTGTTTTTCCCCCCCCCCCCCAGTAGAGACGGGTTTTACCATGTTAGCCAGGCTGGTCTTGATCTTCTGACCTCATGATCCTCCCACCTCAGCCTCCCAAAGTGCTGGGATTACAGGCGTAAGCCACCACGCCCGGCCACAAAGTAATCTTTGAACATACCGTAGTTTAGCATTTTTTACCTGTAGCCCTGTTTAACATATTATAATATATTCATTAACGTTCAGTGAGAAGAATATCTCTCTGAGAAATCTGTTTTGGATTTTACAGGAATTTGGGTTAATTGTAAGTTCATAATTATTTGGCAACACCCTCCCCACCCCCACCCCCAAAGAGAGAGAGAGAGAGATTCAAATAACTAGAGAGCTCAAATACCTAGAATTTTTTTCTACATTATGTACTCTCCTATTATAAGGGCCACGTGGTGAGTCAGCCTTTGTGAAATGCAACAAGATAGTTTCCAGTGTATGTTACAAGAGGGACAGAAATTCAGTCTAGTATCTCACACTTTCTACATTAATAGAATTATTCAGTGTTTTCATGGCTTTTATAAAAGTAACTTGAAATATAGAAATCCTTTTAGAATCCTTAAGGGAAAGATGGACTAATATTCAGCATTCTGTTAATGAAAAACCTATCATTTTCTAATTTTTAATTGGCAGTATGTTTGATGATTCTGTTAATTAGTATATTCCATTAACTAACCAACCCATCCATTCAACCAATTTGAATAGCAGAAGTTAACTGTAATTTATTTTTTACTATATTTTTGTCTCCCTGGTTTAAACAAATGGAAGAATACGGACTGGTTTAAACAATTCATCAAACACACTATCTCAGGTTCCAGAGAGATACATTATTAGGGTCTTACTGACTAATTTGTTATCAGTTACATAAGCTATTGCTTCTTTTTGCTGCCAGACATCTTTGGAAGCTCCATATTAATCACTGTCAGAGCCTGCTTCTTTTTGGGTTGCTGTCCTTTCCTCACCCATAGTCATTTATATTTCACATTCATTGCTTGAGAAGAAAGTAAGACCAAAAATGAAAGTATGTTCAAAAACAGTTTTGAATTTTTAGGATTTTTTTCATGTCTAAGTAGTTTAAAGAATTAATTAGCCTCTTCTTGTACTTGGAAATTTCTAGATGCTTTGACAATAGCTTTGTAACATGTAGTAGTTTAGGCAATGAGAATTAAATGTTTATCACAGTAGACTCTTATACATCCATTTATGAAATTACAAGAGATTTGTCATTTACAGTTGGAGAATGTTATAGTACAGATTGCCTGCAACCATTACAATGTTCAACTGCATTTGTAATCAAATATACAATAATAATTTGTAATTTCATAATAATAATATCAATCTTTATCTCTTAGTCATAATAAATTATGATCTGATTATATTTCACTTACTCTAAAAATTATAGAAAATATCTTAGATAATTTGTAACCCAATATATTTTCTACCATATTTATTGTTAGTAGTTTTAAATTTTTTGATTGAACATGTACCTTTGTAGACATTCAGAAGATTATGTTCTTTTTTAAGGTTAAATTACTGTATGTATACTAATATTGGCGTTTATAGAAGCTTTCCAACTCAGGAAGGATTATGTTTGAATAATCTAGCATGTTTAAAACTATTGAATTTTTTAAAAAAAAATTATGACTAGGCACAATTCCTTTGGAAACTGGTTTGGCTTTATCTAATAAAGATATGCACACCCAGAAGTTTTACTCCTAGACATACCTTAGTCAAATTTATGCACTTGTCCATTAAAATACTTGTATTACTTTTATCCTAATAGTGTTTATAACAGTCAAAACACTGAAGCAATTCAAATGTTCACTACTAAAATGTTCAATATTAGAATTGTAATTAGTAAGATGGCTAAATTATGGTATTCTTAGAGTATGAATGCCATACAGCAATGGAAATGAATATTTTACACTACATTGGTTCATACAAATGAATCATATAAACATAAGATTTAGTTTAAAAAAAGCAAAGTACAACATTACATTTGGTATGATTCCATTTTGCATAAAGTTCAGTAACAGGCAAAACTAAATTCTATTGTTAGGATGCTACATAGATGGAAAAAACTATAAAGAACACCAATGAAGTGATAACTGTTAAAGTTAGGAAAGTGATTTCTTTAGGGAGAAACTGGGAACCATAACTGAAAAGAGACACAGGGATTTTCAGGGCTATTGACAGTGTTCTCTTTCTTAACCTAGATAGTGGTTACATGCATCCTTAAAGTATACATTTAACTTTTATGCATTTTTCTGTTTGTTGTATTTCAGAGTAAAATAAATTTAAAAATTATAAATTTAAAAATATTTCTCACCAAAAAGACAGGTTTGGGATAAGATTTAACCAATGGATGAAAATAAAAAGTAGAATTACCTATTACAGATTCCAGAGTCCAAGGTGACAAGATAAAGGCTTCATTTTGAAGTCTCTATCATACGTATGTGTGTATATATATATAAGTTAAGCATTTGTGGCATTATATCATTCAAGACTCTTTCTGCTGCATGTGACAGAATTGACTCATATAACTGGGAAATCTAGGGTCAGAGATGATTTTTCACATGATTGACTCCAGAGTTCACATTTTGTCATCAATAATCTGTTTGTATCTCTGCTTTTCTTGAATTTTTTTGTCTTAATTATGTTAGTAGACAAAAAAGTGGGCAAAATGACTGTTGGCTGGCCTGGATTCATATGATCTGGACAATTTCATTTAAAAGGGACATTTTTTGCTACCTTGTTTAAAAGGGACTGTCTTACTATAGCTCCTGCATTTATTTAAAATGACACACAACAACAACAACACCTCCCTCTGTTTTTCTTCCTGTTAGACTTTGGCCTGGTTGGGTAGGGCATTCTAATTGTCACAGCCCAGGTCTTTAGTCCAGATCGGTGAACCCCATCAGCCCCTTCTAAACAACAGAATGGTCTTCCTATAGGAAGAGGGGTTTTGATATTAGATGATGGGACAATAGGGTGCTGAACAGGTACATCACATCATCTTGAGTGATATACTTACTACAAGGTTTTAGAGTATTTAAAAAATGAGTCCTATACTTCCAAATCACTTTTCTTTCTAGTTCAAGAAAAAGAAGCATTCATTTTTCTATTCCGAGTTAATTCTTATCAAGTGCTTTTGAGCCATTTTCCAACATCTCCCTGTGTCCTAATATACACAAACGTTTTACCTATTTAAAAAATATTTAACTACTATCTTACGTCTCTCTGCCTTTTGAAGCTGAACTCTTTCAAGGGATACTGGAAAGTACAATTGTGAATCTGGATTGTGGTTGGTTACATGACTTTGGGCAAGTGTCTTCAACTGAGCTTTAGTTTCTTGTTATCATTCTTCTAGGCTTATTATGAGTATTGAGTACCTTAGGATGAGCATAAAGAGTCTTACATATTTTGTACCTAGCACAAAAATAGTGCAGTTATGAGATTAAAACCAGGCTTTACTTTATAGACCTATAGTTAGTTACTGGCAAGTCATTTAACTTCTTTGAACTTCACTAGTATTATACTTACAATGTAAAAATAATGCCTACCTTGCAGGATTTTTGCGAGGGTCAAATGGGGTCATGGGTGAATATGTCTAATAATGGTAACTGTTGCTGTTATTTTTTATTTATTTTTATTTTTTAAATTTTTTTAAAATTTTTTTATTGCTGTTATTTTTAAAATTAATAATTATTTGCTTTTAAATTAATAATTATTTGCCCAGCCAATTTTCTTTTGGTCCCCGGTCCAACTAATTTGAATGAATTACACATAGGAATCTAATATATCATACAATGATAGAATTTTATGGCTTATAAATTTACATTCAGTTTAAATGTATTAAGCTATTTGATTTAAAGGGAAAATAGACAAATGGCTAGAAGTTTTCATTCTATTTGCTTTTTAATATGTAAACAAAAAATGAAGACATGATAAATAACCTTGAGTTTCAAAATAGTCACTAGCATTCATCTTTTTTTCTTTTTTCTTTCTTTTTTTTTTTTTTTTTTTGAGACACAGTCTCGCTCTATGACCCAGGCAGGAGTACAGCAGTGAGATGTTGGCTCACTGTAGCCTCTTCTCCTGAGTTCAAGGAATTCTCCTGCTTCAGCCTCCCAAGTAGCTGGGATTACAGGCACATGCCATCATGCTCGGCTAATTTTTGTATTTTTAGTAGAGATGATGTTTCACCATGTGGGCCAGTCTAGTCTCAAACTCCTGACCTCAAGTGATCACACACAGCCACCCAAAGTGCTGGGACTACAGGCATGAGCCACCATACTGGACCCATTCATTATTGTTGAAGAAAATTTGGAATATCAGTAGAGTGTTCATCTTCTTCATAGAGAAAGGTAGATCATTCCAAAAAGATGTGAAATACATCATGTGAAGTAGGAAATTTAGTTTTACACTAACTATGGGAATCCCTTTAAATTATCAAAATATAATTTTACTTCAAAAAATACCTTGATGTAAATGATTTCAGGTGCATCTTAAAGACTTGAAATACTTAGCACTGCTTTGTTTTATAGTTTATTGTGGAGAGAAGTAGTGAGGGCTTGGAGATAGTCTCCATTCAGTGGTCATCACAATTAGTACAAGTGTCAGATTATTATCAACATTTATTACCAAACAGTGATTACATCACTCAATTCTCAGTTATGCATGTGAGGCAGGTATTTTGTTTTGTATTTCATAAAGCCATGGATGATACTTTGATATCTTAAATTATAATATTTTAATGTTTATCCCCTCTTTTCCTTAATGAAATAACACTGTTAATAAAGTTTCTGTACACAGCAAAAATGGACATTCAGTCTTAGAGACCCACCATATTCCAACATCTTAATATTTTATATAAAGATGTGTTGTTCAATTATTTATTTTTATTGTAACTTTAGACGAATTGCATAAATTGGATAAATTGGATTAACTTATTCTATGAAGTATTAATCATTGTAATAAGTTAAATAGTCATTTTAGTGCTTTTTTTTAAGTAGGTAGGTACCACCATACTACCTAGTGGAGGAACTGCATGTACTAAGGTGAAGTTTGATAGTACAACCTAGCATTGCATCTCACATCTCGGTTGATTTTCTTTATGCCGATTGAGGGATAAGCTGAATAGTCAATACAAAATATAGATAAAGGCTTTTCATATTTAGCATTTGGAATAGAATTATAAGAAATCAAGTTCGAATATAGTTGCATTTGGCTGCCCCTTGCTTCTAGCCTTCACACCAATACTTTCCTTCTACATTTTTGTTGGCAGTTACCAACAGATTGCCCTACTTGTGTGGCATGACTTCATTAAAAAGGCAGATGTATTCAGAATTTAGCTAGTTTATCTTAAAGAAATATTTAACACTTGATATTTATTGAAGGTTTTATGCTAAGAGTTGTGGAGTGGGGAGTACAACATTACAGTAGTGTTTAGAGGTTAGAAGCGCACAGATAACTATAACGGTATACAACAAAGTTTTGGGATTCAGAGAAAGCAAGAGTCTCCTGAGGTTAAAGAGAAATAACAAAGTGCCACTTATGATCAGTTTTAAAAGATCAGTAATATTTTAAAGGCAGAGCTGTGCTATAGAGTATACCCCAACCCGGTTATCCCCTCTGAGCTTGTATACAAAACTATGTGGAGAACCTTGAAAGTGCAGCTTGTCACTATTTGAGTCATAAAAAGCAGGGGGAGGAGGAGGGGGACGTTCTTCCTACTGATACACAAGAAATGCTGTCATTTATATGAAAAGCAGCACATTTTTGCTACTTCATGTTAAGAACTTAAATTCCAGCAAATCGTTTTAACAGAAGGATCTTAGAGTAAAAATTTTACCTATGCATCTGTTTATTCTTTTGAATATCCTTGTATAAAGCACTTTGGTAATTGTCGATGTATAAGACAGAGTCTCTGTCTTTAAGGAAGGAAAGAGAAGAGAAATTTACATTTAGTGATTGCCAACAATATGCATATGTCTCTTAAATATATTTCATTTAATACTTGTAGTATCCCTATGACATAGGTATTATTATTTCTAATTTTTTAGAAGTAAAAAATCTTAGGCATTAAAAGAGGTTACCTGCTCAAGATCACCCAGCAAGTAATTAAAACCTTACCTGAAATTAACATCTATTGGTATAATTCCAAAATCATGTTTTTCCCCTGCAACGCCTTTTGTATATTCATGATCTGTTTCTGGGCAAAACTTTGAGGGGAATGATTGAATATAGATTCTTGTAGATTTTACCTTTATACAAAAGAAAAGTGATAGATTCTCACTAAACCAAAATGTAGTTTGTCCCTCAGTATTGAGAACTAATGAGGAATTGGTAGCAGCTGCGTGACCTTACTAAAAATAAAAATCAGATCTGCTGCTGTAAACTCTTCACTGATTTCCCACTGCACTTAGAATACACTCCTAACTCTTTATCATGGTCATATCAGTGCTATGTACAGCCAGATCATACCAACTTTTGAGAGCCAATTGTTAAATTCTCAGGAATTCTGTGAACCAGTTGTTAAGCACAGCCATTGTTAAAAATTAAATGATAAAAATTTACAGTTAAATAACTCATGTTAAAAACAAAAGTAATAAGTACTCAAAATTCATCACTTCTTAGTATGTTACCACTTTTTATTGTTGTCTGTGCTCTTGAAATTATTTACATTGTCTGTTTTATCTGTATGATAAAAATGGTATATAATGGTGTGCTGCAGCTCTACTGTTATGCATCACTTTTCAACTCCAGTCCATTTATTTTCTAGTATTCTACTCTGATCTCTTCCCCTACCTCCTCTTTATGGTCAGTAATTCATAGATTTGCCCTTTTGAAGCTATTTTCTAGATCTTGCAGACATGCCTAATGTCTTTTTATTCTTTTTATTGTTGTTTTTCTCTATATATTTTCAGATAGCCTGTCTTCAAGCTCACTAATTCTTCTGCTTGATCATCTGCTGTTCAGAGACTCTGATATATTTTTAAGTTTGTCAGTTGAATTTTTTAGCTTCAGAATTTCTGCTTAATTATTTTTTATTATTTTGGTCTCTTTGTTAACTTTATCTGATAGGATTCTGAATTTTTTTCTCTGTGTTGTCTTGAAGTCATTGAGCTTCCTCAAAGTAGCTATTCTGAATTCTCTTAAATGTCACATATCTCTCACTGCAGGATTGGTCCCTGGTACCTTGTTTAGTTCGTTTGATGAGGTCATGTTTTCCTGGGTATTCTTGATGCTTGTGGATGTTCATCGATATTTGGGCATTGAAAAGTTAGGTATTTAATCTTCATAGTCTGGACTTATTTATACCCATCCTTCTTGAGAAGGCTTTCTAAAGGGAATTAAGTGTTGTGATCTAAGTCTTTAGTCACTGAAGTCATATCTGCATTAGGGGATGAGCCAAGCCAAATAATGCTGCAATTTTTGCAGACTCGCAAAGATTGAGCCTTGGTGGGTTTGGGTAAGATCTGAGAGAATTCCATCATTCCTAGAATCTCTTTTTCTCTTCTCTCACTTTCCCCCAAATAAAGCCCAGCTCATGCTGGGCTTCCTGGAGTTGAGGAGCAGGGTGACACAAGCACTAGCCACCACAGCTGGGACTGGCTACTATGGCTGCGACTGCACTTGGTCACACCTGAAGCCAGCATGGTACCTAGTGACGACTGCCTGGTTACTGCTGGTGTTTATTCAAGGCCCCAGGGTCTTTACATTCAGGGTAGCAGGCTTCCTTCTGGCCCAGGATGGATCTAGAAATCCTGTTCAGGAGCTAGGGTCTGGACTCAGGGGATTCAGGACTCTGCTTCATGTTACTATGGCTGAACCGGTACTCAAGTTGCAAGACAAAGTCCTCTTTACTCTTTCCTTTCTTTTCCATAAGCAGAAAAGGGGTATCTCTCAAGCTGCCCTGCCTGGAGTTGGGGAAGGGGTGTATGTATAGCCACGCTTGCTTTTTTTTTGTTGTTTCTATTTGATCCCTTGGCTACCCCAGTTGGTGTTTCACTGGATCGTATGTACCCCAAGTTCACTGGCTTCAAGCCAAGCACAGCAGCAAGACTTGCCGAAAGATTGTAATACTTGTGGCCTAGACTGCTTTTCAATTTGTTCAGGACACCAGGGCACTTTAGTCTGCCAGGGGGCTTCCCCTCTGACCGGGGCCAGTCTAAATTCTTCCTTCTTGGGTGCCTGCTAAATTCTGCCCTGTGTTGCGTTCTGCTGTGACAGGGCAGCACTGAGTACCAATGCAAAGTCCCTGCACTCTCCTTTTCCCAAGTGCATGGATTCTTTCTCTACACATGCTGGGGGTATAGGATAGGTGTGGTGTAGACAATGTAAGACTGTTTTTTCTACCCTCTTCAGTGCCTTTTTCCTTGATATCATGTTAAAGCCAGGTACTGTGACCAGTCACCTGAATTTTTGTTTTTTATGAAGGTGTTTCTTGCATGGATAGTTGTTCAATTTGGTGTTCTTGTGGGAGGATGATTGCTGAAGGATGATTGCTATTTGGCCATCTAGCTCTGCCTCCTCCAAAATTGTCTCTGATGTTTACGTTTACTTCCAACATCCAACATTCCCTAGTCCAGGACTTCTGCATCCTTGTGAAACTCAAGCTGAGTTGCCTGTTTACTCTTCCCCTAGGGAGGCACTATACCTTTATCTCTGCATCCCTAAAGCCTAGAACAGTGCCTGCACCTCGTCTGTTCCGTGACTATATGTATGAATGCCAAAAGGCACATAAACCTTTTATTTGCCCTAATGATTTTACCACATTCAAAGAAATAAAAACATATTCCCTTTATAAGATACCAGATGGTAAGACATTCAACTAATTGTCATTTACTTAGAAAGAGAAAGACCTAAGTGAATTAGTGTCTCTAGGACTGGCTATAGTTATCTTTTTTTTTTTTTTTTCCTCTTTTGAGCAGAGTCTCAAAACTCCAGGCTGGAGTGCAGTGGTGCGATCTCAGCTCACTGCAACCTCCACCTCCCGGATTCAAGCAATTCTTCTGCCTCAGCTTCCCCAGTACCCGGGATTACACGTACGCACCACCATGCCCAGCTATTTTGCATTTTTAGTAGAGAGGGGTTTCCTCATGTTGGCCAGGCTGATCTCGAACTCCTGACCTCAGGTGATCCACCTGCCTTGGCCTCCCAAAGTGCTGGGATTACAGGCGTGAGCCTGGCTACAGTTATTTTACATGCAGCTGTTTTGTATAGACATTTGAGTAGAGATCTGAGAGGAAGATGAGGAGGCTTACAACTTGTTAAGAGAAGTATTCTTGGCCATATATGTTCAAGTTAGTGTCACTTGAGGTTTTGATGACAAAGGAGTAAAGAATACAATGTAATTGTATCCTAAATAACCAAATGGAAGCTGAAAAATAGTTGCTAACTTGAATAGCTGAGGTCAGTGGCCAGAAATTTTGAAAAGGTCTCAAACAACTCATAGATAAGAAGAAAATAAGCAAATGTTTAAAGAATCAAAATGAAAACACTGTAGTGTATTTATTTAACTTTTGGAGATCTTATTTAACAAATTTGGGTGTTTTATGGTTTATAATTGGAAAATAGAAGTGGCTGATTTGTATAAACTTTTAAATAAACAACTGCATTTCTAAGTGGATAAATGGAACTCTACCTGATTCAGTTATTGAAGTATGAAGTTAGTCTGACAAATGTGTGAAATACCATAATCAACCAAATGTAAATTTTCAAGGAAGTAATATTTAAAGTAGATGTTTATATAATAGTTACATCCTGGGACATTGAGTAAGTACAACTTTTTCTGTATGTTTGGTGTAATTTCTAGAATATTAGATATGTCCTTTTCCATATTCTTTCACCTGTCGATACCACTGTTTAGAGGTTTGTTCCTTTGACTTCTGACTTTATTCCCTATTCAGATAAAAATACCTCTTAGAAAACTAATATGTTAGAGTTTACTGACCATTTCCCTGAAACTGTATTTTACAGAAAGTAGCAGCATCAAGAAAACTCAGGAAAGAGAGCCTCACACTCTTTACCAAAATTTAAAATGCATTTATTTTTTCACCCAGCATTCCCCTTTTTGGGAATGTGCTCTACCCCATCCCATTTTTGCATATGTACAAAATGATGCATATACAAAGTTTATTGAAGCTTTTTATGATTAAAAAATTAGGAACATCTCAAGTATCAATAGGAAACTGGTTAAATGAACTATAGTACTATATATTCTATATAATGGAATACTGTGTAATTGCTTTTAAGAAAAGAGACAACGCGTTGTATACTGAGATAGAAAGATTTCCAACTTATATTGTTAAAAATATCAAGATGTATAACAATGTATATAGAATATTATCTTTTATGTAGGATGGGACAAAATAAAATTAGAAAAGTAATGATTTTATTTGCATAGATAATCAGTGGCAGAATACAGGAGAAATTATTAAGAGTAGATATGAGGTTATGCAAAAGAGGTTGAGGGATGTAGGTACCAGGGATTAGTGTATGTATAATGATAGGGAGGAGTGAGACTTTTACCTTTAGATCCTTTTACATTGTTTTGATTTCTTTTTTTTTTTTTGAGACAGGGTCTCACTCTGTCGCCCATGCTGTAATGCAGTGACGTGATTTCACTCACTGCAACCTCCGCCTCCCAGGCTCAAGCAATCATCCCACCTCATTCTCCCAAGTAGCTGGGACTACACGCTCATGTTGCCACACCTGGCTGATTTTTTTATTTTTTGTAAAGACAGGGTTTTGCCATGTTAGTCAGGCTGGTTTGGAGCTCCTGGGTTTAAGTGATCCACCTGCCTTGGCCTCCCAAAGTGTGCTTTGGTTTTTTTAATCATGAGTGTATTGCCTATTTTTAAAGATGGCCTAATGAATGAATGACAACGTGATTAAAATTAACAAAAGAGGATAATTCATCTCAAGTAAGGAGGTCATGTCATTCTGCCAAAGACTGGCTCTGAAGGACTTCATTCGCTCCAGGACTTCAGCTACTTATGCAGAGGACTAATAACATGAGGGAACTTCTCTGACATTCTGGCAAAATGCCACTTATTTATGTTGTATATGTATATGTTTTTCTGTAGATGCCAGAGGAACAAGCATTCTGTGTTTTGGTGAAAATCATGTACGACTATGGTTTGAGAGACCTCTACAAAAACAACTTTGAAGATCTTCATTGCAAATTCTACCAGTTGGAGAGACTAATGCAGGTAAATAAAAATTAGAAACTTTTATCACTCAGGGATTTGTTGAGTCATAGAAAAAGCCTAATAGAGTTGGTAAGCAATAATGAATTATAGAAGTTTAATGGAATATTATAGAAAGTGTAAATGGATTTAGTTTCAGACCAGCATCTACATTGGTCTATCATAATATGTTTATTTAACCATTTTACTATTTTAAAAATATCTCGCATTTTAAATGTTCAAATTAAACATACTTTGAAGTGAGAATCTAATGAGTTTAATCGTTGAGAGATTGCCAAGTATTGTTTGTAGAGGAATGAAGATATTTACAGAGTAAAAATTGAAATACCTAAGAGCTTTCTCCATACTAATTAGCACCACTTCCTTATTTGGGTCTACATAGAACACTTGGAAAAGCTGGAAAGATATTCATAAGACAATAAAACATATCTGAAATACTGTAGGGATATATTTAAAATTTTTTAAATATAATTCCTAATTTCAATGTTGTTGTTGTGCTTTATAATACGTGTTTACAAATGTGTGTGAGAAACATACATCCTTTTATATATACCAAATATTACATAGTAAAAAAGATTGTGACCACAGGCAAAGTGATTGACCAGAGCTGACAAAAGGAATTTTTAACTAACTTTGGAGTTCCACCCGAAGTTGATAATATTAAATTTATAATGGGTCTATGTGGCATGTTTATGTGACTTTGTCTAAAAGGGGTGTTGGGAATCCAAGAGAAATGTGAAGGAAGTACATGGATGGATTGATTCCATCTTGGGGAAGGGTAAAATGGTTGAGGAAGGAGGTTAGTAGAATGTGAGAGCAGAAGATGCTGGTAGGAACTCATTGATATGAACTGCCAGGGGATCTGTAGGTGTCTAAAGAGGGAAATGAAGCAAATAGGAGACTGAAAGAGTAGAAGAACAGGGCAGTAGAAGATGAATTTGCAGTGAGGTTAAAAGAAAAATTTATTCGGAGAAGGGAATGTAGGAGGGTAGAAGACTTTAAAATTGAAAAGAAATAAAAGGAGAGAGGGATGTAAAACGAGCCATAAGTACAATGACAAATGGGCATTAAGGAGGAAAAAGACTGTGTAGAAGAATCTGGTAAGTATGGATATTAAAAGCAATAAGCTCCTTTTTAACGATTTAATTTTACCAAGTAAATATTTGGGATTATTCAGTTTTTGCCTTTTATTTACAAAAAAGTTCATATATTTTCAAAGGTCAGTATTCCTAAGGGCTTTGAGAATCAAGTAAATATACCTAATAAAGAACAAATTTGTGGTCCTATGAAGAATCTCAACCACATTTTTCTATTAGCACTTTTTTTTTCAGTTAACTGAATGAGCATTTGGACATTCCATTTGAAGTACTTAATGGGCACATTTGGCTATTTTTCAAAGAGAGCATGTAGTTCAATGAATGGTTTATTTTGTTTTTTTATTCTTCTTTTTGTGGTCTATTGATGAAAACAAAATGGAGGTGGGCTATTACATGACTTTGCCTTTGTCTTTCAGTTATGGTAATAACTATGCTAATACTTCGTACCTTGCTGTTCATGCTTTTGAAAACCATTTGCTTGTTTAAATTGGGGAAAAATAAAGTTACCATAAAGGCATTTTTAGGAGATATCCAATTTTATATATTATACCCTTGCACACTTTCTTTGCTTTGCCATTTTTTTTTTTTTTTTTTTTTTTTGAGACGGAGTCTCGCTCTGTCACCCAGGCTGGAGTGCAGTGGCCGGATCTCAGCTCACTGCAAGCTCCACCTCCCGGGTTCACGCCATTCTCCTGCCTCAGCCTCCCGAGTAGCTGGGACTACAGGCACCTGCCACCTCGCCCGGCTAAGTTTTTGTATTTTTAGTAGAGACGGGGTTTCACTGTGTTAGCCAGGATGGTCTCGATCTCCTGACCTCGTGATCCGCCCGTCTCGGCCTCCCAAAGTGCTGGGATTACAGGCTTGAGCCACCGCGCCCGGCCTGCTTTGCCATTTTTAATATGTTGAAGACAGATTTCTAAATAGTTTGTCATACTTTGGAAATTTCTAAGTGTTCAAGAAATATACTGAAATATCATAGACCTCAGATAATGTTGGCATTAGATGATTTCCAAAGAGAAGATACATTTCTTTTCTAGCTAGTTAAGAATTGAACCCTGGTCCAGGCACAGGGGCTCACACCTGTAATCCCAGCACTTTGGGAGGCCAAAGCGGGCAGATCACTTGAGGTCAGGAGTTCGAGACCAGCCAGGCTAATATGGTGAAACCCTATATGTAGTAAAAAATACAAAAAATAACAAGGGTTGGTGGAGGATGCCTGTAATCTCAGCTACTCAGAAGTCTGAGGCAGGACAATGACTTGAACCTGGGAGGCAGAGGTTGCAGTGAACCAGGATCATGCCACTGTACTCCAACCTGGATGACAGAGCAAGGCTCTATCTCAAAAAAAAAAAAAAAAAAAAAATTAACCCTGAATGGGGATGCTATGACTTGACCCTGGAGTCAAGATACTCATTAGACTACAGATGCTCTTGTAGAATGAGCGTTTTGCAAGAAACAAGAACAGTCAAGTGAGCAAGAGATAGTCTTTCTTAAGTCTCTTTTTATTTTCCTCAATTATCTGTCATATCCCTAATTCTCACCTGCTGTCTTCACTTCTGCGCAGTTATATAAAAGACAACCAATACTAGAATACAGTTACAGCGATCACAGAAAGCTGTAGTTGTGGCAGGAACTTCATTGTTCTGCTGCAAGCTTCTCATTGCTCCTCTTCCTAAATTTTCCACTTTGACTTTTAGGAACAGCTACCGGACCTGCATAGCCATTTTTGTGATCTGAACCTGGAAGCTCATATGTATGCATCCCAGTGGTTTCTCACTCTTTTTACTGCCAAGTTCCCACTCTGCATGGTGTTCCACATCATTGACTTACTGCTTTGTGAGGTAGAGTGACTCCCATCTTTCACTAAGCCAAAATAGAAAGTAGCTTCTACTAAAAATGGTTACAATTTTCTTCCTTTTGTTTTTGCCTGTGACATTAAGCCATAAATACTCACTGACCAAAAAGTTGTATTTGAATTTTCAGTAAAAACTATTTTAATTTTAATTTTATTATTTCTGAGGAATGAAAATATTAAGGCATATATAATTCCTGCAAAGTAAAATGGGCGATTAAATTTGCATAATGAAATTCATAATAATTCTATATCTGTGTAATAATGTTTTATCAGTATACAGTGCCTTTAAGGTTAAATAAATGAATTTGGAATTGGGTGTTTTTTAATATTAATGAGTTATACTCCAAGAGTGAATATAAATAAGATTTTTATAATAACTAATTTCTCAATTCATCAGATATCTTTCTGTTTATCCTGTTTGGGACTGCTGCCAAATGATGAGACAAATGATAAACTAAAGCTATTATGTCACATAATTATATTTTTATACAGTAGAATATTTCAAAAATTAGTTTGTAAAATTTCTTAGGTGTTTATATTTGTGTATTTTATTGCATTTAGTTCCTTAGGTGGCTATCTTTATTTACTTTACTCTTTTAAAGAAATAAACAGTATTATGCATGTATACAGCTTATATTGCTCGTCAAAATGTTTGACAATCTTAGCAGTAATGGGGAATTTGCCAGATAAGAAGTGTATATTTTCAATGACAGTATAAATGTATATAAAATACAGCTATCTTAAAAAGCAGGACTAATCAAAAATATAAGCTTATCTACGTGATTATAAGCTTAATATATACTCTAGACAGTTTTGTACCTACTATGCTTCTTAAGGTAAGCATCTTTCCTTTAAAAAAATTTTTTTTTGTATAAATTTAAGGGGTACAAGTGATGTTTTGCTACATGGATATGTTGTGTAGTGGTTAAGTCTGGGCTTTTAGTGTAACCATCACCTGAATAATGCACATTGTACCTGTTGACTAATTTGTTATCCCCTATCCCCTTCTCACTGTCCCTTGTGAGTCTCCAATGTCTATTACAAATTCTGTGTCCATGTATACACATTATTTGGCAGTATTTGACTTTCTGAGTTGTTTTACTTAAGATAATGGCCTCCAGTTCCATCCACGTTGCTGCTAATGACATGATTTTACTCTTTTTTTTTTTTTTGAAATGGAGTCTTGCTCTGTTGCCCCGTCTGGAGTGCAATGGTGCGATCTCAGCTCACTGCAAGCTCTGCCTCCCAGGTTCACGCCATTCTTCTGCCTCAGCTTCCCAAGTAGCTGGGACTACAGGCACCCACCACCATACCCAGCTAATTTTTTTGTATTTTTTTAGTAGAGTCGGGGTTTCATGATGTTAGCCAGGATGGTCTCGATCTCGATCTCCTGACCTCGTGATCCGCCCGCCTCGGCCTCCCCAAGTGCTGGGATTACAGGCTTGAGCCACCACGTCTGACCGATTTTACTCTTTTTTATGGCTGAATAATACTACATTGTATGTATATACTATGTTTTCTTTATCTAATCATCCACTGATGGACACTTACGCTGATTTCATATCTTTGCTATTATAAATAGTGCTGTGATAAGCATACAAGTGCACATATCTTTTTTTATACAATGATTTCTTTTCCTTCAGATAGATACCCAATAGTGGGATTACTGGATCAAATGGTAGTTGTATTTTTAATTCTTTGAGAAATCTCCATACTGTTTTTCATAGAGGTTGTACTAATTTACATTCTCACCAGCAGTGTGGACCCTTTTCTCTACATCCTCACTAACATCTGTTATTTTTTGACTTTTTAATAATAGCCATTCTGACTGTCATAAGATAATATCATGTTATGGTTTTAATTTGCATTTATTTGATAATTAGTGATGTTGAACATTTTTTCATATGCTTATTGGCCATTTGTATATCTTCTTTTGAAAAACGTCTGTTTATGTCTTTTGCCCGCTTTTTAATGGGGCTAGTTGATTTTTCTGTTGTTATTGAGTTGTTTAAAGATTCCTCTTTCTTTTTCTTTTTCTTTTTTCTTTTCTCTTCTGGTCTGGTCTGGTCTTTTCTTTTCTCTTTCCTTTTTTTGAGATGGAGTCTCGCTCTGTCACCTAGGCTGGAGTGCAGTGGCACAATCTCGACTCACTGCAACCTCCACCTGCCGGTTCAAGCAATTCTCCTGCCTCAGCCTCCCGGGTAGCTGGGACTACAGGCACACACTACCATGCCCAGCTAATTTTTTGTATTTTTAGTAGAAATGGGGTTTCACCACGCTGGCCAGGCTGTTCTCAAACTCAACCTCCCAAAGTGCTGAGGTTACAGGCATGAGCCACTGAGTCCTGCCAGATTCCTCTTTCTTAAAGGGAAAGTCTAATGATTTTATTCACACTAGGAATTAGAAGTTTAAATTTAAACATAAGATTTTAAAAGATGCAATGTATAAGCTATATAAAGCATAAAAATGTTACTTCTCAGCCTACTAAAACAGTAACAGTTATATATGCAGGCAAGGCTGGTCTTTTGCTCTTCAATGGCTTTAGTTAGTACTTGCATAATACCTGAAGGTCACAGGGCGTTTGTAAGCATGTAAGAGTTTTAATCATTTGTACTGTACTTTGATAAAGAAGGGTTCAGTGACTTGCCGTGCTCGCAGAATAGGTTTCCAAATCCTGAATACATAACAGCTAGAGGATCTGATCTATAATATGTTAATTCTCCGACTTGTTTTACTTACAAATTTGTAAAATGCATTTCTAAATGTATCTTAAAGGAAGAATTCGGAACTTGGAGCTGAAACTTTTTTCAAAGTCAACATGGTGTGATCACAATATTCACAAAGCATATTTGGTCATTTGTACCAAAAACTCTACCTGATTATCAAAATTGGTATAGTGAACAGTTCCAACTCTGCTATTTTATAGGGCAATGCTCTTTGAAAGTATAAACCAAATTCACATCTTTGAGTTCTAGAATATTAAAATAAGCTAATGTTAAAAGTTTTGATAAATATTCATAGACTTTTTAGGTACTGAGCTGAGTTTAGTATTTCATGGTATTTCATAAAAATAGGAAAGTGGGGATATGACATTTTAACAGTTTTTGAATTATACATCGTATGAGCTTGCAAATATTTATTATTGCTTCACAATTTTTGCAGAAAGAGATTAATTTCATACTAGATTGGTTCTATAGTGTTCATTATAGAAAAGGGAATAAAATTAATGTGCTTAATCATAACCAACTAAATGTGATTTCTCAACCACTTTTCATAGAGTGGTATCTCTGCCCTTCAGTTCACTGGGATGGTGACTTTCTAAAGTTGTCTGCCTGAATGGTGGCACCCATGGCATTGGAACATTGTCCATGGGTTTTCTGGAACCTAGATTCAAATTTTATCTTGAAGATACATGAATTTCTAATGTCAGTTAAGAAAACTAGCAGTTTGTGCTACAGAAAAGATAAGTAAATTTATTAGCCTTCCCATCACTTGTCAACTGTGACTTAAAATCAGTGTTTGAAAGGTCATAATGTTCATTAATATTAATAAGAACATCATAGTTACTACTTTTTCTCCCCTTAAACCTGTACTCTACAGCTGTTTAAGGAAGTTGGAAAACTTTTCAAAACATAGGTTGTAATCATAGCATCATGATATTCAGGGAAGTAAATGGTAACATCCTTTAACAGTAAAATTGCTTTTCAGAATAACCTATTGGAAACAATATTGTAGTGTGCCTCAGGATATTTATTCTTTCCACTAACTCATCTTTGTCAAGAATTATTTTACAAAGGAAATTTTTAAATAAACTTTTATTTCCTGCATGTCTGTGTTTTCTTTTTGCCCCTTTCCTTCTTGTAGTTAATAAAATATTTATATCAAAAGCTATTATTTCATATGTGATGACATACTCTAAGAATTGGTAACACAGTCTTAAATAGATAATCCATAGGTATTTGTTTTTGTCATATTCTCTGTTTTTAAGAAAACAATTTAAATTTTGAGGTTACAACTCAATGTTTAGTTATAAATGGAAGGACGGGAAACTCTCAGGTAGAAAAGTGTTGACTTTTCAGAGTTTTACATTCTGATTTTTAACACATGCAACATGTTTACTCAAAGATCCTATTGCAAAGCGAAAAAGAAAGACGTTGAGTTTGAAACTTTATGCTTAGAAGACGTATCATGACATGCTTTCCTAAGCTATATTATTTTAAAGTTTTCTTCATCCATTCTGAGGTTAAGCAATAAAGCTAATTTAGCAGAAAAGAGAAGAATTTTATAGACCTTGACAATGCAGCCTGAGTGAACAACTGCTAATTATTAATAGTTTTATTTAAAATATTTGCTTAAACCTGAATTACAATAACATGGGTTAGTTAATTCCAGAATGATGGATGGGAATGGGATTTGAAACTAGAGTTTAAAAACATTTTCTTATATTAAGATGAGTGAAATCTCTTTTGATTGTCTTTTAGTCAGTAACTGAAATAAAAATCATTTTTAAAAAAACAAAGCTATATCTTATTATCTGCCTTTATCTGGTTAGCAAGATAAAAGTCTAATAGTATTACATTTATATTGTAAATATTATGCTATTAACCTACCAAGAATAAAACATTGCAGTCTTTAAAATAACTTTTTATTGAAGTATAACAACAGATAAAAGAAAATGTGCAAAAATTAATGTAGAACTTAATGATTTTTCAAAAAATGGACATAATAAAGTAACCAGCACCCAGATTTAAAAAAGAACAAAAAGGAACATTATCTGCATTTCAGAAACCCTCTTTCCCTTCACTGCACTTTTCCAGTAACTACACTCTGAAGAGTAATCACTTTTCTGACTTTTAATGCCATAGTTTAGCTTTGCTTGTTCTGGAACTTTATGTATATGGAATTGTACAATACGAACTATTTTCTGTCTAACTTTTTTCACTCATCATTATGTTTGTAAGATTCAACCATATCATTGCATTTAGGCATAGTTTGGTTTTCCATTCTCCCATTCTATTGTTGATGGTTATTTGAGTTGTTTCTAGTTTCCAGAAGGCCATTATGAATAGTGCTCCATGTGAATCCTGTGAACTTTCTTGAACTTGTCTTTTGGTTAACGTATCTATGCACTTCTGTGAGTACACACTAAGGAGCAGAATTGTTGGGTTAGGATGTACATACATTCAGCTTTAATGGATACTGTCAAACAGTCCTCTAAGGTAGCAAGAGCATTAACTTTGAGTTGTTTTTATTCAATAAAGATCTTTCTTGTGATCAAGGGCAAGGTTTTGTTCTATTTTTGTTTTGTTTTTAGATCGCAGATAATGGGTTAGATTAGAGTCCATGAGTATGCAACAAAATGAAACTCATTTGGTGATTGGAATGAGTCACTTGGTTTTTGAAGTTGCATACAGACAGATTGAAAACTAAGAATTGGATCTAAAAGCAGACTCCCTTTAGTGCTTTTATGAGAGAAGTTACTATGATGGGGAAAATCCAGCAAAGTATTTTCAGTCTTACAGAGAGCAATGTAGAGACAGTATGACATTTGGGTTAGGATATTGGACTTTTTAGTCAATCTTTCCTAGACAGCCTTGTTCAAGTTACTTGACCTATGTATATCTCATTTTCTTTATTTGTATAATGAGACTAACAATACCTGTCTCTCAGCTTTAGTGTAAGAATTAGATGAGATTATGGCATCAAGTACTTAAGTACTATGCCTACTATACAGTAAATATTCAATTAATAATAATATTGCCCTGCAGTCTGCTCCATTCATCTGTATAGCCTGTTTAGTTGCTTCTTAATTTCTTCAATTATCTAGGTTTCTAATCACCTTCCCCTCCACCACCCAGTGGTTGAGATGCTTCTTTGGTAAAAGCAAAATTTTAAGTGAGTGACCTTAATGGGAGCTTCATTCTATTTCCTTTTTCAGTAGTGATTTGCTTCATTCTATTTCCTTTTTCAGTAGTGATTCAAGTACTTCTCTAGAAGTGTTTTTTGCTTCTCCTCCACATTCTTTCAAAAGACATAAGGAAAATACCGGTATTTCTTTTAGTCTTCACGGAATAACTGACAGCCGGTATTTGAAGTTGACTCTTCCCAGATAGTTCAATTTTTAGAGTACCAAATATGTTCAGTTTTATATAGTAACTTGGTATTTTCATGAAATTTAAGGAAATCATTGACCCTTCAAATTAGAATGTATCTTCTGCTTCGCTTTTCTTCTCAGGATGATGAAAAAATGACAGTACTACGATATTTGATTAAATATCACCAGGGATAATAATTCTTTCAAAGCAGTCTTCAGAAGTTGTTATCTGAAATAGATTCATTATTTATTACACAATATTCTCCCTCTTTATGCCCATTCTCCCCCATAAAAAACTCATCAGAATGAGCTTAATACAAGCAAGATTAAGACTCTGACGTAGGGGAGCTGGCAAGATGGCCAAATAGGAAAAGCTCTGATCTGCAGCTCCCAATGAGACCAGTGCAGCAGGCGGGTGATTTCTGCATTTTCAACTGAGGTACCCAGTTCATCTCACTGGGACTGGTTAGATAGTGGGTGCAGCCCACGAAGGGTGAGCAGAAGCAGGGTGGGGCGTCACCTCACTGGGGAAGCACAAGGGGTCTAGGAATTCCCCTCACTCAGCCGAGGGAAGCTGTGAAGGACTCTGCCATGAGGGACAGTGCTATCCAGCCCAGATGCTACAATTTTCCCTTGATCTTCGCAACCTACAGACTGGGAGATTCCCTCGGGTGCCTACACCACCAGGGCCCTGAGTTTCAAGCACAAAACTGGGCAGTCGCTTGGGCAGACACCAAGCTAGCTGCAGGAGGTTTCTTTTGTTTGTTTGTTTTGTTTTGTTTTGTTTTACCGCAGTGGTGTGTGGAATGCCAGTGAGACAGAACTGTTCACTCCCCTGGAAAGGGGGCTGAAGCCAGGGAACTGTGTGATCTGTCTCAGCAGAACCCACCCGCATGGGGCCCAACAAGCTAAGATTCACTGGCTTGAAATTCTCACTGCCAGCACAGCAGTCTGAAGTCGAGCTGGGATGCTTGAGCTTGGTGCAGGGAGGGGTATCCACCATTACCGAGGCTTGAGTAGGTGGTTTTCCCCTCACAGTGTAAACAAAGCCTCCAGGAAATTCAAACTAGTTGTGGAACCCACCACAGTGCAGCAAAGCTGCTGTAGCCGTACCACCTCTCTAGATTCATGCTTTCTGGGCAGGGCATCTCTGAAAGAAAGGCAGCAGCCCTAGTCAGAGGCTTATAGATAAAACTCCCATCTCCCTGGGACAGAGCACCTGGAGGAAGGGGCAGCTGTGGGCGCAGCTTCAGCAGACTTAAACATTCCAGCCTGCCAGCTCTGAAGGGAACAGTGGATCTCCCAGCACAGTGCATGAACTCTACTAAGGGACAGACTGCCTCCTCAAGTGGGTCCCTGATACCTATGCCACCTGACTGGCAGACACCTCTGTGGAGGGGTGACAGATACCTCATACAGGAGAGCTCTGGCTGGCATCTGGCAGGTGTGCCTCTGGGATGAAGCTTCCAGAGGAAGGAGCAGACAGCAATCTTTGCTGTTCTGAAGGCTCTGCTGGTGATAGCCAGGCAAACAAGTTCTGGAATAGACCTCTAGCAAACTCCAGCAGACCTGCAGAAGAGGGGCCTGTTAGAAGGAAAACTAACAAACAGAAAGCAATAGCATCAACATCAACAAAAAGGACACCCACGCAAAAATCCCATCCAAAGGTCACCAGCGTCAAAGACCAAAGATAGATAAATCCACGAAGATGAGGAAAAACCAGCGCAAAAAGGCTGAAAATTCCAAAAACCAGAACGCCTCTTCTCCAAAGGATCACAACTCCTTGCCAGCAAGAGAACAAAACTGGATGGAGAATGAGTTTGTCGAATTGAAAGAAGGAGGCTTCAGAAGGTGGGTAATAACAAACTCCTCTGAGCTAAAGAAGCATGTTCTAACACAGTGCAAGGAAGCCAAGAACCTTGACAAAAGGTTACAGAAACTGCCAAGTAGAATAACTAGTTTAGAAAAGAATAAAAGTGACCTGATGGAGCTGAAAAACACAGCACAAGAACTTCGTGAAGCATACACAAGTATCAATAGCCAAATTGATCAGGTGAAAGAAAGAATATCAGAGATTGAAGATCAACTTAATGAAATAAAAGAAGAAGACAAGATTAGAGAACAAAGAATGAAAAGGAACAAACAAAGCCTCGAAGAAATATGGGACTGTGAAAAGACCAAACTTGTGTTTGACTGATGTACCTGAAAGTGACGGGGAGAGTGGAACCAAGCTGGAAAACACACTTCGGGATATTATCCAAGAGAACTTCCCCAGCCTAGCAAGACAGGCAAATATTCAAATTCAGGAAATACAGAGAACTCCACAGAGATACTATTCCTCTGTAGAACCCCGCAAAGAGCAACCACAGGACACATAATTGTCAGATTCACCAATGTTGAAATGAAGGAAAAAATGTTAAGGACAGCTAGAGATAAAGGTCAGGTTACCCACAAAGGGAAGCCCATCAGACTAGGATCTCTCTGTAGAAACCCTACAAGCTAGAAGAGAGTGGGGGCCAATTTTTAACGTCCTTAAAGAAATAATTTTCAACCAGACTTTCATATCCAGCCAAACTAAGCTTCATAAGCAAAGGAGAAATAAAATCCTTTACAGACAAGCAAATGCTGAGAGATTTTGTCACCACCAGGCCTGCCTTACAAGAGCTCTTGAAGGAAGCACTAAATATGGAAAGGAAAAACCAGTACCAGCCACTGCAAAAACATACCAAATTGTAAAGACCATCAACACTATGAAGATAATGCATCAACTAATGGACAAAATAACCAGCTAGCATCATATGGCAGGATCAAATTCACATATAACAAAATTAACCTTAAATGTAAATGGGCTAAATGCCCCAATTAAAAGACACAGACTGACAAATTGGATAAAGAGTCAAGACCCATTGGTGTGCTCTGTTCAGGAGAACAATCTCACATGCAAAGACACACATAGGCTCAAAATAAAGGGATGGAGGAATATCTACCAAGCAAATGGAAAGCAAAAAAAAAAAAAGAAGAAGAAGAAAAGAAAACTGGGGTTGCAGCCGGGCGCGGTGGCTCAAGCCTGTAATCCCAGCACTTTGGGAGGCCGAGACGGGCGGATCACGAGGTCAGGAGATCGAGACCATCCTGGCTAACAAGGTGAAACCCCGTCTCTACTAAAAAATACAAAAACAAACTAGCCGGGTGAGGTGGCGGGCGCCTGTAGTCCCAGCTACTCGGGAGGCTGAGGCAGGAGAATGGCTTAAACCCGGGAGGCAGAGCTTGCAGTGAGCTGAGATCCAGCCACCACACTCCAGCCCGGGTGACAGAGCGAGACTCCGTCTCAAAAAAGAAAAAAGAAAACTGGGGTTGCAATCCTAGTCTCTGATAAAACAGGCTAAACCAACAAAGATCACAAAAGATAAGGGCATTACATAATGGTAAAGGGATCAGTGCAACAAGAAGAGCTGACTATCCTAAATATATATGCACCCAAAACAGGAGCACCCAGATTTACAAAGCAAGTTTTTAGAGATCTACAAAGAGACTTAGACTCCCACACAATAATGGAAATTTTAACACCCCCACTGTCAATATTAAGATCAATGAGACAGAAAATTAACAATGATATGCAGGACTTGAACTCCCCTCTGGACCAAGCTGACCCAGTAGACATCTACAGAACTCTCCACCCCAAATCAACAGAATATACATTCTTCTCAGCACCACATCACACTTATTCTAAAATTGACCACAAAATTGGAAGTAAAACACTCCTCAGCAAATACAAAGGAACGGAAATCATAAGTAACAGTCTCTCAGACCACAGTGCAATCAATCAAATTAGAACTCAGGATTAAGAAAATCACACAAAACCACACAACTACGTAGAAACTGAACAACCTGTTCCTGAATGACTGCTGGGTAAATAATGACATTAAGGCAGAAATAAGTAAGTTCTTTCAAACAATAAGAACAAAGACACAACGTACCAGAATTTCTGGGACACAGCTGAAGCAGTGTTTAGAGGGAAATTTATAGCACTAAATGCCCACAATAGAAATCAGGAACGATCTAAAATCAACACCCTAAATCACAATTAAAAGAACTAGAGAAGCAAGAACAAATAAATTCAAAAGCTAGAAGACATGAAATAACTAACATCAGAGCAGAACTGAAGGAGTTAGAGACATGAAAAACCCTTCAAAAAAATCAGTGAATCTGGCCAGGCGCAGTGGTTCACCCCTGTAATCCCAGCACCTTGGAATGCCAAGGTGGGCAGATCACCTGAGGTCAGGAGTTTGAGAGCAGCCTGGCCAACATGGCAAAACCCCATCTCTACTAAAAATACAAAAAAAAAAATAGCTGGCGTGGTGGTGGGCACCTGTAGTTCCAGCTACTTGGGAGCCGGAGGCAGGAGAATCGCTTGAACCCAGGAGGCAGAGGTTGCAGTGAGCCAAGGTCACACCACTACACTCCAGCATGGGTGATAGAATGAGACTCCATCTCCAAAAAAAAAAAAAAATCATTGAATCCAGGAGCTGGTTTTTTGAAAAGATTAACAAAATAGATAGACTGCTAGCTGGACTAATAAAGAAGAAAAGACAGAAAAATCAAATAGACACAAAAATGATAAAGGGGATATCACCACTGATCCCACAGAAATACAAACTACCATCAGAGAATAGTATAAACACCTCTGCACAAATAAACTAGAAAATCTAGAAGAAATGGATAAATTCCTGGAAACATACACCCTCCCAAGACTAAACCAGGAAGAAGTCGAATCCCTGAATAGACCAATAACAAGTTCTGAAATTGAGGCAGTAATTAATAGCCTACCAACCAAAAAACCCCAGGACCAGACAGATTCACAGCTGAATTCTACCAAACGTACAAAGAAGAGCTGGTCCCATTCCTTCTGAAACTATTCCAAACAAAAGAAAAAGAGGGACTCCTCCCTAATTCATTTTATGAGGCCAGCATTATTCTGATACCAAAACCTGGCAGAGTCAAAACAAAAAAAGAAAACTTCAGGCCAATATCCCTGATTAACATCAATGCAAAAATCCTCAATAAAATACTGGCAAACCGAATCCAGCAGCACATCAAAAAGCTTATCCACCACTATCAAGTTGGCTTCATCCCTGGGATGCAAGGTTGGTTCAACATATGCAAATCAATAAACGCAATCCATCGCATAAATAGAACCAATGGCAAAAACCACATGATTATCTCAATAGATTCAGAAAAGGCCTTTGATAAAATTCAACACCCCTCCATGCTAAAAACTCTCAATAAACTAGGTATTGGTGGAACATGTTAATAAGAGCTATTTATGACAAACCCACAACCAATATCATACTGAATGGGCAAAAAGCTGGAAGCACTCCCTTTGAAAACCAGCACAAGACAAGGATGCCCTCTCTCACCACTCCTATTCAACACATTATTGGAAGTTCTGGCCGAGGCAATCAGACAAGAGAAAGAAATAAAGGGTATTCAAATAAGAAGAGTGGAAGTCAAATTGTCTCTGTTTGCAGACGGTGTGATTGTATATTTAGAAAGCCCCGTCGTCTAGGCCCAAAATCTCCTTAAGCTGATAAGTAACTTCAGTAAAGTCTCAGAATACATAATCAAAGTGCAAAAATCGCAAGCATTCCTATAGGCCAATAACAGACAAACAGAGAGCCAAATCATGAGTGAACTCCCATTCACAATTGCTACAAAGAGAATGAAATACCTAGGAATACAACTTACAAGGGATGTGAAGGACCTCTTCAAGGAGAACTACAAACCACTGCTTAAGGAAATAAGAAAGGACACAAACAAATGGAAAAACATTCCATGCTCATGGATAGGAAGAATCAATATCATGAAAATGGCCATACTGCCCAAAGTAATATATAGATTCAATGCTATTCCCATCAAGCTACCATTGACTTTCTTCACAGAATTACAAAAAAATGAGTTTAAATTTCATATGGAACCAAAAAAGAGTCTGTATATCCAAGACAGTCCTAAGCAAGAAGAACAAATCTGAAGGCATCATGGCACCTGACTTCAAACTATACAACAAGGCTACAGTAACCAAAACAGCATGGTACTGGTACCAAAACAGAGATATAGACCAATGGAACAGAACAAAGTCTCCTCAGAAATAACAGCACACATCTACAACCATCTGATCTTTGACAAACCTGACAAAGCAAGCAATGGGGAAAGGATTCCCTGTATAATAAATGCTATTGGGAAAACTGGCTAGCCATATGCAGAAAACTGGAATTGGACCCCTTCCTTATACCTTATAGAAAAATTATCTCAAGATGGATTAAAGACTTAAACGTAAGACCTAAAACCATAAAAACCCTAGAAGACAACTCAGGCAATACCATTCAGGACATAGGCATGGGCAAAGACTTCATGACTAAAGTATCAAAAGCAATGTCAACAAAAGCCAAAATTGACAAATGGGATCTAATTAAACTAAAGAGCTTCTGCACAGCAAAAGAAAACTGTCATCAGAGTGAACAGGCAACCTACAGAATGGGAGAAAATTTACAATCTATTCATCTGACAAAGGGTTAATATCAGGAATCTACAAGGAACTTAAACAAATTTACAAGAAAAAAACAACCCCATCAAAAAGTGGGCGAAGGATATGAACAGACACTTCTGAAAAGAAGACATTTATGCATCCAACAAACATAAGAAAAAAAAGCTCATCATCACTGGTCATTAGAGAAATGCAAATCAAAACCACAATGAGATAACATTTCACGCCAGTTAGAATGACAGTCATTAAAAAGTCAGGAAACAATAGATTCTGGAGAGGATGTGGAGAAATAGGAATGCTTTTACATTGTTGGTGGGAGTGTAAATTAGTTCAACCATTGTGGAAGACAGTGTGGTGATTCCTCAAGGAAATAGAACCAGAAATACCATTTGACCCACCAATCCCATTACTGGGTATATACCCAAAGGATTAAATATCATCCTACTATAAAGACACATGCACACATATGTTTAGTGCAGCATTATTCACAATGGCAAAGACTTGGAACCAACCCAAATACCCATCAGTGATAGACTGGATAAAGAAAATGTGGCACATATACACCATGGAATACTATGCAGCCATGAAAAAGAATGAGTTCATGTCCTTTGCAGTGACGTGGATGAAGCTGGAAACCATCATTCTCAACAAACTAACACATGAACAGAAAACCAAACACCGCATGTTCTCACTCATAAGTGGGAGTTGAACAGTGAGAATACATGGACACAGGGAAGGGATCATCACACACCGGGGCCTGTCAGGTGGTGTGGGGCAAGAGGAGGGATAACATTAGGAGTAATACCTAATCTAGATGATGAGTTGATGGGTGCAGCAAACCACCATAGCACATGTATACCTATGTAACAAACCTGTACATTCTGCACATGTATCCCAGAACTTAAAGTAAAAGTATAATAAAATTTAATTAAATTTAAAATTTTTTAAAAGTCTCTGACATAAATATAAATGTTTCTGAAAACTCTAGCAGTTGTAGTTGGCCACAAATGTAGAGAAAATTATGCATTGACTAAACCATTAAAAACCATACAGACTATTATAAAGTTATACTTATCAACAGAAATTTTCAGTGCCAGAAAAAGTCTCTCTAAAATCTCATTTCTGGACCCCAACTCTTTCCCACCTACAAGAATCCTTATGGTTCTTATATCAGTTGACTTATAATTCTGTCTTGTGCTTTTATTAATTTTGATATTACAGAGAAAGAGAGAAATCTCAAAATGGCAGAACCATTGTCTATGCTTCTTATGACTTTTAGAGGAACATCCATTCATTCATTCAACATTTGTGAAATAAATAAATTTACATAAACTTAAATCTAACCAAGTCCCTAGCACCATTGCAATTGAGGGATAAACAAAAAGTAAAAAGCAGGTAAAATTCTTGCCCTCATAATATTTTTGACCTTGTGGACGAGACAGATAATAAGCAAATGACTTAGTAGAATATATAACCAGAAATAAAAAGTGCTATGGAGAAAAATAAAGGAAGGAAAAGATACAGTAAATATTAGTAGGTCCTTTTTAAATTTTTATTATTATTATTTTTGAGATGGGGGTTTCACTTTGTTGCCCAGGCTGGAGTGCGGTGGCACGATCATGGTTCACTGCAGGCTCAAGTGATTCTTACACTTCAACCTCCCAAGCAGCTGGGACCACAGGGGTGTGCCACCATGCCCAGCTAATTTATTTTTATTTTTAAAAAGGACAAGGGCTCCCTATATTACCCAGGTTGGCCTTAAACTCCTGAGCTTAAGCAATTCTCCTGCCTCAGCTTTCAAAGTCCTGTAATTACAGGCATGAGCTACCACACCCAACCATAACAGGAACTTTTTTGACCATTGTAAAGACTAGGTTTTACTGATCTGAGATAGGAAGCCATTGGCGGGATTTGAGCATAGGAGTGTCATACACTGATACAATTTTATTCTGATCACTGCAGTTTCATTGTTGAACAAAGATTGTGGGGAGTTAAAGGAGAGAAGTTGGAGACAAGGTAGGAGGCAATTGCAGTAATTTGGGTGGGAGATGATTGCTTGGACCAAGGTAGTGACAGTGGTTGGATTCTGGACAAGTTTCAAAGGTAGCCGCAACAGGATTGATGGATCAGCTGGGGTACGTTTTATTAATTACGTGTTCTCATTTAATGTGGTAGTGAGAGAGCAGGGTGGCTGGTTTTGTGGTTTCTACCCTTCCAGGAGCATCTTGTAAACAGATGATTTTGTGAAGTGACTGGAGAATGTTATTTTTATCTGCTTTATTCTGGCAATGCTCAGATTGCAATAGCTCTGCAGTGTTTATTCTAGAAGCAGGTTTGGATATGTGGGAATATTTAAGGTCAATATTTGCATCTCTAAATAAAAAATAGAGAGTGGAATAATTATGGAAGATGAACAACAGGAGAGTAAGCATGTCAAAACCAATGCTTTTAAATAAGGGTATATATTTATTTCTAAAAATAGAAGTGATATTTTGCTCTAATAAAACTAGATCCATATTACTTTGAAGATTCACAAAGACTTAGACCTGTTAAACAACCTTCACTATATTCAGTTGTGTGTTTCGTTCTCATGATCAGAGCAAGGATCACTGACTTCAAGTTATAAGATTTTTTTTTTCCTAATAAAAATTGTCCGTTTCCTCATGAGTTGGAATAACTCAATAAACCACAATGAGAACATTTCACGCCAGTTAGAATGGCGATCATTAAAAGTCAGGAAACAACAGATGCTGGAGAGGATGTGGAGAAATAGGAACGCTTTTACACTGTTGGTGGGAGTGTAAATTAGTTCAACCATTGTGGAAGAGAGTGTGGCGATTCCTGAAGAATCTAGAACTAGAAATACGATTTGACCCAGCAATCTCATTAAAGTTACTTCATAGTATTTTTTGGTGCAGAAAAACCCATAGCAGTTAAACTGTGTACATTGATTGAATAAAATGACTAGACAATTTTTAAAAAATGTATGATTAAATATTTAAAACATACAAGAAAGCAATGTTAAAATGGGAAAAGTTCCCTTATCCCCCTCGCAGAGCATGTGATGGGAGTGTGGCTCACTTTTTCGGTGCCCCGCTGCTCCAACCTCTAGGGGGTACATGCAGACAGGCAGGTCATGGGGATCTGACCCTACAACAGCATATAGGGATGAATTCTTACAGCTCCTGAAACCCCGGTGGGTGTGTTACAGTGTGCTCTTTCAGTTTAGCTCTCCGCAGGCGGCTTGTATTAATCAGCTCAATTAGACCCTCTGCCTTATTGCAAGGACAGAGGGCTTTCTGTATCCTGGGGTTCTTGCCTTGGTGTACTGGAAAAATTGGATCACACATGGACTTGGGAGGATGGGTACAAGGCTCTCAATGAAGTGGACGGGGAGACCAGAAGGGGAAGGTGGTGGTTTTCCCCTGAAGTCAGGCTGCCCAGCAGATGGGCTCTCCTCCAACCTCCCCAGCCAAACTTTGTGTCATTCCATCAGTCGATGGCCTGCTGGTGTCTGCCGGTGCCTGTTGGTGTGCTCTTCTGCAGGTGTGTTCCTCCCAACGTCCAGCCGCTTGTGTCTGTGCCCCCAGGGTCTTGGGGATTTTATAGGCACAGGATGGGGGCATGGCGGGCCAGGGTGGTCTTGGGAAATGCAGTATTTGGGGACAAAAACAGAAATGCCTGTCCTCATTTAGGTCCGATGGCACAGGCCCAGGGATGGAGCCCTTGCCAGGAAACCCCCACCCTTGTCCTCCCAGCACTTCCTTGCCCCCATCCTGCATCATTAAAACATATATTGAAGTGCTCTGTATCTCACCTCTAGAAGTAAAACAATGTCAATGAGATTAGAAGCTTTATATATACCTCTTCCTGACTACACCTTCTTTGGCCTTCCTTGGAACCATAAAGATTTCAGTGTTAAATCATTCCCATGCATGTCTATATTTTTACTACATATGTATGTATCTCTGGACAATTTATAATTGAAAATATTTGAAAAATATTATTTCAGTCTGATGTGGTTTTGATATTTGTCCCCTCCAAATCTCATGTTGCAATGTAATCTCCATTGCTGGAGGTGAGGCCTTGTGGGAGGTGTTGGATGATGAGGGCAGATATTTCATGAATGGTTTAGCACCATCCCCTTGGGAATGAGTGAGTTCTTATTCTGAGTTCATGGGAGATATGGTTGTTTAGAAGACTGTGGCACCTTTCCCCCAAACCCTGCTCTTGCTCCCTCTCTCACTATATGACGTGCTGGCTCCCCTTTTCCTTCCACTGTGATAGTAAGCTTCCTGAGGCCCTCACCAGAAGCAAATGCTAGCACTATGCTTCATGTACAGCCTGAAGAACTGTAAGCCAAAATAAAACCTCTTTTCTTTATAAACTACCCAGCTTCAGGTGTTCCTTTATAGCAATGCATGAACAAGCTAACACATACTCACATACTCACCAGTTTATCAAGTCTACCTCCAAAATAGGTCTTGAACCTTTGTTTTTTCTCCGAGTCAGCATTGTCTCTTATTCAGTAACTTCCTAACCGTTCTTCCCACTTGTCCTCCTGTCATTTGTTTTCCCATTATTCTCCATAGCATCCAGAGAGGATTTTATAAAACATAACAGATTATCATCCTCTACTGAAAACCCTTCTGTGGTTTCCCACTAATAAAACTCACATTGTTTCAACTGGCCTGCAGTTATTCCCTTCCTTCCTCTCCAGTGGTATCCAAAGGTCAGCCTTTCTCCTGCTCTTTGTACTGGAACACTGGCCTTTTAGTTTCTGGAACACTTAAGATCTTTTCAGATTGAAAACATTTGTATATTTTTTAGAACAGCAGGAATGTTAATTTAAAAAAAAAAAAAAACATTTTTCCTCCTTTTGCTTGGAATGAACTATTCACTCTACCTTGCTAGCTCCTTCGTCTAAGAAATTTTCCCTGATCACCGGTTCTTAAATGGGTACATCCTTTTCCTTTCTCTGTTAGCACCCTGTGGTTGGTGTTTATTTATTGACTTTCTTTGTATTACTTTTAAAATGCCTATTTCCCCCATTAGATTATAAATTTCTGAAAGAAAGAGCTCTGTCATTTTTGTGGGCAGCTGAATACCTAGTATCTAACTTCACATATGGTAGACATACTCGAAGTATCTGTTGAAGGAAAATAGGAATGAAGAAGTAATGGACATAATTATTTTTATCATCTTCATTTAAATTCTACAGGCTGAAAAATAACTTTGCTCTTGAGTTTTAAGAGGAAAAAATAAGTTGTTTTAGTTTAGATATTTTAGGAAACAGAAACCTAGACATAGTAGCTCCAGTACAGTGGGGGTTTATTGTAAAGATAGAGGAAATCTGGGAAAAGTTGAGCAAGCAGACTTCAGGGAGGACAGGCACCAAAGTTAACCTAGACATTTGTCTGTAATTCTCTGTCAATGTCTATGAATCAGATTCCCCTCTTTCCTGACCTACTTCTTTGTAGCTTTGTTTTTGTTTTTATTTTTGTTTTTGTTTTTGTTTTTTTTTTGAGATGGAGTCTTGCTCTGTCACCCAGACTAGAGCTCAGTCTCGGCTCACTGCAAGCTCCACCTCCCGGGTTCATGCTCTTCTGCCTCAGCCTCCCGAGTAGCTGGTATTACAGGCACCCACCACCATGCCCGGCTAATTTTTTGTATTTTTAGTAGAGATGGGGTTTCACCATGTTTACTAGAATGGTCTCGATCTCCTGACCTCGTGATCTGCCCACCTTGGCCTCCCCAAGTGCTGGGATTACAGGCATGAGCCACCGCGCCTGGCCTATAGCTTTGTTTTTTTATAGGGCCTAAAAGATCTCAGAAAAGTCTACATGACCTTTTAACTCTAATACCAATAGCTCTTGATAATCTCCCTATGTGTCTTTTAGATAAAATTACTGAGGGAGAGCCTGATTGCTTTTGCACATGCTTTAAAATAAGTCTGCATAGTCATAGGTCACCTTAGGCCAGTTGTCAGTCTCTCATCCATTGTGCTGTGTCAAGGAATAGGATTGGGTGAGTCACATGACCTATAATCCATTCAACAGGAATTGTACATGGAGGCAGATTTCTGAGAAGGTCTGCTGATGGATCTTATACAATAATATATTTCTAGTGTGCATGTAATTTAAGACTAAAATTCTTAATGTTGACTATATTGAAAGTAGACATTTGATAAATGTAATGTTAAGTAAAATTCTAGTGCATCTCAAGATAAGCTATATATTAGCTTGGCATAGGAATTTATTTTTTAATTAGAGTGGCATAGGAATTAGCTTGGCATAGGAATTTATTTTTTAATTAGAGTGCAGCATAGCATAGTTTTAATATAGGGCATAATCTTTAAAATTATAATTTGGTCCTCAGGGTTGAAGTGGTAGCTGGATCCAAATCATTTTCATAGTATACATTTGCAGGCGAGGTTATAAGTAAAAGCAGTGTGCAATTTTGACCCATATACATTATTTTAATGATTACTGGCAAAAGTATATGAAAGATTTGAATGCTTCCCATTGTCTAGAAACTGTATTGGGAAATCATATTCTAAGTAATAAGTGTTGAGAGACTTCTATCGCAATTATTAGTAACATTCTTTCAATTTATAAATTATCTATATTGTCCAAAGAGAAGGAACTCAAACAGTATCAGCTGAAAGTGGATTAAAAATGAGACCTTACATTGAAGAGTATTTATTTCCCTTTATCATCTTGTTTTATAAATACCCAATTTTAGCTGATAAACTTTCAGACTTACTGTTTAAGTCTCAAATATTTGAGGACAGAATACTGGCAGGCTTTACTGGAGAGTATTTCTGGGCCACACACTGTACTAAAAGATTTACATACCTTGTCACACTATTCTTACCTTCTCCAAACAGACTGCAGCCCTTCACCCCTCATACAGTTGCTCAATTTAGAAATAGGTTTTTCAACTTTTTTCAATTCACATGGGCAGACACTGTGATTATCCTTGTCCTTCATGTCCCTTAGCAAATAACAGATGGTCTTTGTCTCTTTTAAGACATCCTCATTACCTACTGTCATTTAAAGACAGAAGTCGTAATCAATTCCCAGGATCATTTTGGGTCTTTCAGTCCAAAACTCTACTCTGTTGATCTCGTATCCCAGGTACTTCTATGGTCTGGCAAGACTTCTCCATGTTAAATTCCTTCACCTGATGCTCGTGGTATTCTTTTCCAGCTGCACTTTTCAAGCACAGTTTTCCATTGGTATCCACAGGGTTTAAAGACACCCTCATCCCCCACAGATACCAAAATCTGAGGATGCTAAAGTTCCCTGTGGCATAATATTTGCATATAACCTACACACATCCTCCCATATACTTTATATCATCTCTAGATAACTTATAATACCTAATACAATGTAAATAGTATGTGAATAGTTGTTATATTATTTTTAAGTTTACGTTATTTTTATTGTTATTATTTTCATTTTAAAGATATTTTCCATCTGCAGTTTTCCATCTATTGTTTGAATCCATATATGCAGAATCCATGGATAGGGAGGGCAACTGAACTTAATTATCTGCATCCATTGTTTGGCATTTAGTATTATTATTATTATTATTAGAGACAGTCTTGTAGTGTTGCCAAGAGTAGAGTGCAGTGGCTATTCACAGACCCTATCATCACAGCGCACTACAGCCTTGAACTCCTGGGCTCAGGTGAGCCTCCTACCTCAGTCTCCCAAGTAGCTGGGACTGCAGGTACGTGCCACCATGCCCAGCTGTTTGGCATTTTTAACCAAACAGTAGTTTTACCTTTTTCTTATTTATCTGGGGCTTCTTAACCATATCTAGACATAAAATATTTAGCTTTCAGTACTAGGACTGCTGACTGCATTTGTTTAAAAAGAGGCATAATAGGACTTTCCGGTCTCCTACTTTTTGGGTTGTCTCACCAGGGCTTTCAGAGGCTCTTATTTTTTATTTTTATTTTTTTCTTTCAATACCTTTGGTATGAAAGCTGTTATTTTTTAGAAGTCCACTTGACATTTTGCTTCTTGTCCTCATCCTAGTAGTATAGCCCATTTTGCTCTTCTTAGGAATATGCCAGAAAGTTTTTCATAATTGAAGAGAACAATTTCCTGCTGGTCCACTGGCTCATTGACCTATTGGATTTCAGCTTGGACCACATCATGTCTGGAAATTATTTCTTAAGGCATTTAAAGCACCTGGTAGTTTGTTTACTTACTTACTTCGTCTAGTTGTTCTCCTAATATCCCAATGAAGTAGGTACATCCTACTTTGTAGACTCTAAAGATTCTTAGTTATACTCATTGACAGGCAAGAATCCATTTTGTCCATAAGAATCCTTAATACAGAGAAGAATTAGTGCATTCTTAGTGTTTACCATCTCTGTTACCTTGCAAATATACGTAAAAGGTCCGTCATTAATATTAACATGTGAATTTTAGGCCAGGTGCAGTGGCTCAGGCCTGTAATCCCAGCATTTTGGGAGGCTGAGGTGGGATGATCATTTGAAGTCAGAAAGCTGAGACCAGCCTCATCAACGTGGTGAGACCCTGTTTCTACTAAAAGTTAAAAAATTTAGCTAGGCATGGTGGGTACAACTGTTCTCCCAGCTACTCAGGAGGCTGAGGCGGAGGATCGCTTGAGCCCAGGAGTTTGAGGCTGCAGTGAACTATGATAGTGCCACTGTACTCCAGCCTGGGCAACAGAATGAGATCCTGTCTCAAAAACAAACAAACGTATGACTGTAAAAGAATGAAAGATAAATATTCAATAGTATTGATTAAACCTCTCATTTAAGTGCCCTCTTTTGTTCCCATTAAATAGAATCAAAGCACATTTTATCTAATAATATATAAGCTTTCAACTTGAAAAACAGCTTAAAATAAGTGACTAAGGTTGAAGCTAATATGAGTCAACCTTAAAACATTCCAAATTTTTACAAAAAACAGGTCGCCTTTAGGTGCCAGGTATTACTTTGCCTATTCACCAATCTAGATGTATGATCTAATTCTTGTCTTAGACCTTACATTTTTTTCCCCCAAAATCAGTATAGTTGCTTTCTGTTTATGTCTGGTAGTGAACCGCATGATAACTTTACAAGTACTGCTGGTTCTATGAGAGTCTTTTTCTTGCTATCAGAAGAGCATGAGGAAACAGTCCAACACTGAAAGAAAAAGGAAGTACATTAGTTGATTATACCAGTGAATCTTGAAGAGCATATCAAGTAATTCTTTTCTCCAAACTTCAAATTGTTATAGTTCACACAGAACTAATCTTGGGTAGGGAGGCAGATGGCGTGGGCTTCCTCTGTCTGCTGCTTCCTGTCCCAGTTGCTCCTCAACAGTAACACCTGAGTCTTCTTAGCCACAGTTCTCAGTACCTCAGGAAACCTCTGTGAAGCTTTCTTTCTCTTTACTTATCCCTCCAGACTCTCCATCTGTTGTCTTCTTCTTTTATTCCTTTGCCCTGTGGTCTTCCTTCCTTTTAGGTTTTGGTTTGGGTTTTGGTTATTCAATCCCACCTAATTTCACCTGGGAAAATGTTTGAGATCCAATCAGGTTGAAGAAGAAAGGGAAAGAAAACCACTTGCACTAGTCCCTCAGGATCTACCGTATATAAGCCAAACAGACGTTCTCCTCTGCCAGAATACTTACCTGTTTGCAGAACTTTGTTCCTAAGAATCTCTATCTCACTTCCCTGCTTAGAGTTGTATTATAAAAGACCCCTTTCTATTATCCTGGGTTGATATCAAATAGTATTTGTATCCTGGGTCAATAAGTGCCCAAGCTCAAAAGGGAAAGAAGGGATGTGCTGTGCCCCAAGAAAGGATGATAGAGGAAGAAAAATCCTGTCTTGGCTCATCTGATGTCTTGGTTGGATATTACCCAGTTCTTAATGTTTAATAAGCCCATTTATTTTTGAGACCCTTGGCATCATTTGTCATCGTGTACTATTTTAATGACAATAAAACATTTCTCCAGCTGTATCATGCTGAGTGTGGGGATGGTGGAGACCCAAAGCAGTTTATATGAAACCCTCCATGGGAAGGAGAGGAGAGAAAGTCAGGATGAAACTACAGCCACAGGCAGAATGGTGGACTGAAGTACCAGTGTTCCCTCAGATGGGAGAATGCCTTTATAGTGTGGTAGGTTTTCTTTTATTTTCTTTTTTCTTTTTTTTTTTTTTTTTTTTTGAGACAGAGTCTCACTCTTGTTGCCCAGGCTGGAGTCCAATGGTGCCATCTCGGCTCACCACAACCTCCGCCTCCCGGGTTCAAGCTATTCTCCTTCGTCAGCCTCCCGAGTAGCTGGGATTACAGGCATGTGCCACCATGCCTGGCTATTTTTGTATTTTTAGTAGAGACAGGGTTTCTCCATGTTGGTCAGGCTGGTCTTGATTTTCTGACCTCAGGTTATTCTCCCGCCTTGGCCTCCCAAAATGCTGGGATTACAGGCGTGAGCCACTGCACCTGGCCTATAGTGTGGTAGGTTTTCTGAGGCCTTCTTTATACCAGTTTTAAAAATAAATTTTTAAAATTGTGCCAGAATTAAGATTTTTTAAATCTATTTTTCTCCAAGAATTATTAGCTGCTTTTAAAAATATCTTTAATAATTAAAGATAAATTTGGATTTTATTTGAAATGTATTGTTAAACCTGAATTACATGTTACCTAACATATTAACTGTCTTCCTATCTTCAACCTTCAAATCTATAATAGACTTGATATCAAATAGTATTTTGAACCCAGTGGAGTTTCACAACCTTTTCCTGATCTTTCAAGTGTAGAACTACTTACTCTCAGTCAACAAGCATCTATTAAATCTTTCTAAGTTCAAGAAAAGATCCTTTAATTTAATCTAGCATTTGGATAAAACCCTTGAAAAAACTGGGTGTTGGTTATACTTTTTCTACTTTTCCTTAATGGGGCTACTTAAGGATTTATTTTGGTCAGATATGGCCAACTCAAATGCACAAAAATGAGTGAAATGTGCTAGGTGTAACACAATGCGAAGTATTGAGGACTGGGATGAACTGCAGAGTACATATTCATGTAAAGGAACTCAAATTCAACTTTTACAAAAATACTATGAGGCCAAATAGAATGTATCATCAGTTCAAATTCAGCCAAAGGCTGCCGTTTGTGACCTCTGATTTAGATAGCAAGATGAAATATTATTCTTTGGTTGGGATTTTTGGAGGTGGTAGGAGTGACTCCAAATCATAATTAATATATTTGTACTTCAGAAGCCCATATTGCAAGAGTTGTATTTATGATGGCTATAAAATATATTGATAAAAGAGTATAATTATGCCTAGAAGCATAAGACAGTATTTCTCCAAGTGTAGTTCATAGCAACTTTCACCAGAATAATTTGGGAGGGGTGGGAGAGGGACTATTTCAAAACTTACTACAAAGCTATAGTAATCAAAACTGCGTGGTAATGGCATAGGTGTAAATCTATAGATTAACAGAATGGAAATACACTCACGTATTTGTGGGCAATTGATTTTCAACAAGGATGCCAAGGCAATTCAGTAAGGAAAGAATAGCCTTTTCAACAAATGTTGCTGAGATAACTGGGGGGAGAGAGAGAGAGAGAGATAGACAGATAGATAGTTTTTTCTTTTTCTTTTTCTTTTTTTTTTTTTTGAAACAGGGTCTGGCTTTGTTGCCAAGGCTGGAGTGCAATGGCATGATCTCAGCTCACTGCAACCTCTGCCTACCTGTGCCTCCAGAGCTCAAACGCTCCTCCCACCTCAGCTTCCTGAGTAGCTGGGACTACAGGTGCATGCCAGCATGGGCCTGGCTAATTTTTTAATTTTTTGTAGAGACGGAGTTTTCCCATGTTGCCCAGGCTGGTCTCAAACTCCTGAGCTCATGTGATCTGCCTGCCTCAGCCTCCCAGAGTACTAGGATTATAGGCTTGAGCCACCGGTCCCAGCTGGTAACTGGATATTGACTTATAAAAGAATGAAGTTGTACCCCTACCTCTATGGCAAATCCATAGAGATAGAAAGTAGATTAGTTTCCAAGAGTTGAAGAGAGGAGAGATTGAAGAGTGAGTGCTTATAGGAAAAAGTTTTCTTTTGGAGATGATGCAATGTTCTGGAAGTAGATAGTGATGATGGTTGTACAGCCTTGCAAATATACTAAAAACAACTGAACTGTACATTTTTGAAGAACAGATTTTATGGTGTTTGAATTACATCTCAATTTAACAAAATAACTTGAAGCAGGAGAGATTGCTCATTAAACATAAAAATTCTAGAGATCATCTTAGACTCAAGCTTCTTTGAGGATATGGCTCTAGAAATCTACAGGTTTAACAAATATACTCAGGTTTATTTCCTAATGACTAAACTAAGAAATACTGATTTAACAGTTGTGTATACTTGTACATTGAAATGTGTTTAGGCTAAAGGACATGTGCTTTTTGATCATTTTAATCATCAGCAGCAAAGAGTTGTGTGGTATTACTTTCTGTTCCATATGAGAGTTATCAAATGATATAGGTGTGATGCTTTCTCTGGAGGAACAAGAAGACAGCCATACAGAAGCATGAAATGTGTACTTTTTCATTTCTTTGAATTTGTTACTTTGGCAAATTCTAGGAAGAAAGATAATAGTTCAAGGTAATGAATTCAGAGAAGCACAAAACTTAAGGGAAATATCCAGCAATGTTCTGTGGTTGCTGTGTTTTTAGTGTTTATTTTGGGGATGAAAACCTTGGTGTGTTGATTTTTCTCAAGGCTTTCTTGGTCAGATGTTACTGTGGGCCTTTCAACAAAGCCAAGTTGACAGAGAACAGATGCATATTTTAATAACTAAACTTCCTCAGCAATAGTGTGTGGATCAGATTTGTTTCACAGCGGTGTTGTAGCAGGATAAATTATAATTAAAAATAGGCAGGTATTTTATTTCGTGAAGATTTAGGGGAAGAACAAGATGGAACTTTTTAGAGTTAGCAGTTACCAAATAGGGGGATGTAGATAGATCTGCAGTTTCCCAATACAAAGTATTTGGGGGCTTATTCAGATTTTTACTTGCACTGAATTGATAAATGGTATATGATCATCGATAGTATTCTATAAATATTAAACTCTAAGTCTCTTTTGAAAATCTAAAATTACTCCTTTTTCTAAATTATCAAAGGTTTTAAAACATCAAATTCATAAATACCTTTTTTATTTAAAGAGAAAGTAGGATTTGATACTCAATTTTTTTGTTGTTGTTGAGATGGAGTCTTGGTCTGTCGCCAGGCTGGAGTGCAGTGGCGCCATCTCGGTTCACTGCACCCTCTGACTCCCTAGTTCATGCGATTCTCCTGCCACAGCCTCCCTAGTAGCTGGAATTACAGGCAAGCGCCACCACGCCCAGCTAATTTTTGTATTTTTAGTAGAGACAGGGTTTCACCATGTTGGCCAGAATGGTCTCCATCTCATGACCTTGTGATCCACCCTCCCCACCCACAAAGTGCTGTGATTATAGGCATGAGCCACTGCTCCTGGCCGATACTCAATTTTTTTATGGTTGATGCCAGTTACACTTACTTTGGCTAATCCTATTTCTTTCACAATAGAAACAGATGATCAAGCTTAAAAGATTCTACACTTATATGAATGGTATATTGTTTTGTTATATGTAAGATGTAGGACAAGTACTTTGCTTAATTAGGGTCTAGGAATATGAATATCATGATTAGCCTTTCCCATTTTTGCTTTTTTATCGCAAGCTGCTGCTTCTTTTTTTTTTTTTTTTGAGATGGAGTTTCGCTCTTGTTGCCTAGGCTGGAGTGTAATGGCGCGATCTCGGCTCACTGCAACCTCCGCCTCCCGGGTTCAAGCGATTCTCCCGCCTCAGCCTCCCAAGTGGCTGGGATTACAGGCGCCCACCACCACGTCTGGCTAATTTTTTGTATTTTTACTAGAGATGAGGTTTCACCATATTGTCCAGGCTGGTCATAAGCTCCTGACCTCAGGTGATCCACCTGCCTCAGCCTCCCGAAGTATTGGGATTACAGGCGTGAGCCACTGCACTCGGCCTTTATCTCAAGCTTCTACCAGTAGTGATAAATGGCTAGCAGGAACCTTCTATGCCTTAACCTGAAGGAGATGGGTTCCATTACCAATCTTCTTTCTTCCAAAATATGGAACTTCAGATATTTGCCCGAGGCTGCACCCTCAGCCAATATTTTGGCTCTATTTTGGCCTCAGCCAATATATTGTGCTTTATATTAGGCAGGTCACAGTACTTGATGGAGACACAGAACTGATAAACACTTTCAAAAGGAGGCATGTTGGGGTGATTCAATACAAGTAAGATAGACTCTTGCATTATGTTGACCCATAGGAATTTGCTCTTTTTTTGTTTTGTTTTGTTTTGTTTTTGAGATGGAGTTTTAACTCTTGTTGCCCAGGCTGGAGTACAATAGTACAATCTCAGCCCACTGCAACCTCCAACTCCTGGGTTCCAGTGATTCTCCTGCCTCAGCCTCCCGAGTAGCTGGGATTACAGGTGTCTGCCACCATGCTTGGCTCATTTTTGTATTTTTAGTAGAAATGAGTTTCACTGGCCGGGCGCGGTGGCTCACGCCTGTAATCCCAGCACTTTGGGAGGCTGAGGTGGGCGGATCACAAGGTCAGGAGATCAAGACCATCCTGGCTAACACAGTGAAACCCCGTCTCTACTAAAAATATAAAAAATTAGCCAGGCGTGGTGGCGGATGCCTGTAGTCCCAGCTACTTGGGAGGCTGAGGCAGGAGAATGGCGTGAACCCGGGAGGTGGAGCTTGCAGTGACCCGAGACCATGCCACTGCACACCAGCCTGGGCGACAGAGCAAGACTCCGTCTCGAAAGAAAAAGAAACCAGTTTCACCATGTTGGCCAGGCTGGTCTCGAACTCCTGACCTCAGGTGATCCACCCACCTGAGCCTCCCAAAGTGCTGGGATTACAGGCATGAGCCACCATGCCTGTCCAGAATTTGCTGTTTTTGTAAGTCAAAAATTTTTGAATATTGGCAGTTTCCTATGGTGCATCCTAATATTATACTGAGAGTAGTGATATGTTGGACATAAGGTCATAAGAACAGGTAATAACTAATCTAAAGTGGGAGAATAACTACTGTTCAATCCCACTATTGGGCCATAGTAGTCACTGTTTATATAATAAATGAGTGAAGTCTTCTGTGATGTCTTTTTGACACATATATTCAGTGTGTATTATGTGTCTAGTAGTCTCCCAATCTCAAAGCTTCTTTGAAGTTGCATATCATATATTTAAAATACATGTAAATTTTGCATTTTGCTGCACAATAGAGCCATAGTTGTCTTAGTACAAATATTTTTTTCACATGTTTAAGTAAAACTTGTCCAAAGAGATATAGCATATTTGCCTTGTTTTTCCCTTTTCTTACACACAGCTCTTTGTACCTCAGGGGTTTGTCACACCACAGTTTGGGATGCATAGTTATATAAATGGGAGGCCACTGAAAGTTTTTCAAGGTAATGCCATGGTGAAATTGATGTTTGAGAAAAGTAATTCTGAGAGAGTCAAAATAATTTGTGTTGTGACAGCAGCTGGCATATTTGCATTAAAAACTGAACATTAAGGATAAATGCTGACATTGTGGATTATTTGTTGTTTTACGTCTGTCCTCTAGCACTTGTGCTTTTTATCTTTTGTATTAAGTATGCGTTTTAAGAGTACATGGTATACCACCCAATTGTCTAACAGTGCTACATTTTTGTGGAATTTTGAGGGAGGGATCATATATATTTAAAATTTTGTATTAGATTTTCTTTTATAGCCATTTACATGATGTAACTTTTTATATTTGGAGGAAAAAAGAATCCATAGAATACATTAATGTGTTACATGATGTCAGCAGATAACTAGATTTCTAAAGGTTAAGTTATTAAAGGCTTACATGGAAATCTAAAAAGACTCATGAGTAATTACTTTTAAAGGCATTGAAAGTAGTGAAAAAGTGGGTGACTATCTAATTCCAGATATGAGAATATGAATATGAGACAGACTAGTACTTATAGCAGTTAGGAGGATGCCAGGGAAGCCAAAAAGGGAGCAGCATATGCTTCCAAATTGTTTTGAAGTGAGGTTTTGTCTTATCTCTAGAAAAATAGCTAATATCTCATCAATTTAACATCTAGAAGATCAGAGATATTCACTGAAAGGAATGTTTTGTATTCATTCAATTATTCTTTCATTTATTAAGTATTGAACACACTTTAATGTGTTGACACTGAGGTAATCCTAACATACCATGGTTAACAAACAGACATTGTCTTTGCATCTATAGTGCTAATACACTAATGGGCAGACAGATAAATACAAAAAATGTATATGACTATATATTATAATAAATGTTATAAAGGGAAACTACAAGTTACCTCAAGATTTGGTAACAAGGAAATCTATTTTAGATTAGGGTTTCAAGAATGGTCTCTCTGAGTAAGTGACATTTAAAGCTGAGATCTAAGAGATGAGTAGGAGAAATTGTGGTGATGAGTAGGGGAAGTGCATGCTCAAGGCTCTTGGGTGGGAGGATCTAAAAGAAAGCCAGACTTTCTAGAACATAAGAGCAGTTGGCCAAGAGGTAGATAGGACCCAAATTATACCAGAGCTTGGTGGCCATATTGAGGAGGACATGAGATTTCATTCTAACTGCAGGAAAAAGCCATTGAAGATCTTTAAGCATGGAATTGGATGGACTGACTTAAGTGTTTCAGAAATGACTATGGCTGTTGTGAATGCATTGAAGGGGATAAGGAGACCAGGGAAACCAGTTAGGAGCTACTGCTCGGGTAAGAGTTGATGGTGGTTAGTTGAATGTTTCAGCAATGAGCTTGCAATTGAAGTCAAAGCTAACTATAAATTAAACTCTTAAGAATATTATTGGTGGTATGTCTCCCAAGAAAAAGACCTGTCTAGGAAAATAGGAAACATCATCCCCAAAAGACTAAATACATAGTGTGAAGGTTGAGAAAGAGGAATATATTGCAGGGAAATTTTTGGTGAGGTTTATTTGTTGTTGTTGTCTACTTCCAAAATATGGTTTCCATTTTTCTCCCCCACAAGTTTTCTATTTGGGAAAAGAGATTTAGTGGAATTATAAACGAAAGAATTAATATATAACTTTTGCCTCACTTTACTTTTTATTTTCATTTTTAGTCTTTCAATTTTTTCCTTCTATAACTTTCCTGTCTTTGAAAAAAAGAGTGCAGGTGCCTTATGTGTCCAAGAATGAAATAGTCTCTGAAGTACTATCTATTTGCTTGATAGCTTGCTGGCTTGCTGGGTCAAATAAAAGGAAAGGCTTATTTATACTGTAACAGTGTTTTGATTTAACGTGCCTCTGAGGTTTTTACTGTGTTCTGGGACAGTACTTATGAACGTTGGGAGTTAAAGAAAAGAATTGCGATGAGTTTGAGTGACACAAAAATAAAATTCCCATGATAATTCAATACCATAAATTATCTTTATTGAGTGAAATAAATTCTGAGGGTATAATAATTATTTTATGGTTCTTTTGCATTAGATTTGTGTTTGCTTAATAATTTAACATTTGAATTTTCTCTTTGAATTTTTATTTTTCCAGAAATCTTTGCAGGGTTGGAGTTTTCATATTGTGACTTTTGGGCTAACATCTCTGTAGCTCTTCTTATTGGTTACTTTTCAGCAGATTCTTTTTTTTTTCCTATATTGCCCAGGCCAGTCTCAAAATCCTGGGTTTATGCGATCCTCTCTCCACAGCCTACCAAGTAATTCATTGGGATTACAGGTGTATGCCACCATGCCCAGCCTTGGCAGACTTTTTATATATTAGCATACCTCTTTCTTCTTTTATTTTTTCACATAATTTTGTTTTTGTTATCAGCAAGTCTGAATCAAAAGTAACTTCCTTTCCTGGTGGTCTAATTGCTAGGATAAAGAGAGGGAAAAAATAACTTCATCATTAGTGAATTATCAAAATGAGGTCTTTTAAATTATCTATTACTATTATAAGGCTAGTTAGAAAATTTGAGTCATTTTGTAAAAGATAGAAATTTGACAGCTTGATTTTTCTGACTTTTTGTCATTCCTTCACTGATGCATGGTGCCATCTGCTGTTTGTAGGAAGTATTTTATATTTTGAAACACTACACATAATAGAAATACAGTGTCTAAAAGAAAAATGCCAAAATAGATGAAATGAAAAAAGCAGAAGTGTGGCCCATTTGAAACTTTGTGACTTGTGGCTTATTTGTTTCTTTTTTATGTAAAATTATTTTTATATCTGATTATTTTTAGTACTTACATGAATCACAAGATTTTGTACTCATCATATTCTGTCTTAATTTTGTTTTTGCTGAAAATAGAAGTAATCGGTAAACATTTGTTGGTTGACTCATTTGGTTTGTGTTTTGTGACTACTCAGGAACCTTTCCTGTAAGCTGCTGCTTAGTCTATGCAACCTTAGGCAAATAATTCAGCTCTGTAGCACTTCTGTTTTCTTCTCTGTAAGAAGAAGATAATAATGTCAATTGCTTAAGGTTGTTGTGAGAATTAAATAACACTTGTCATATGCATAGCACAATCCTTTCCTTTCACTAAAATGTTATTTCCAGGTCCAGTGAGTTTCCCTTTTACCTTATTTCAAAGACACCTTTGTTAAGAATCAGATTTCATTGCTATAGGATCATAAACTCTTTGAGCCAGAGGAACTATAGTAAGTGGGCCTCAAAATGTTAGCACGCATTTGAATCACATGGTGATCCTATTTAAATGCTGATTCGGATTTTGTTGGTGGTTATAGGATATGGAACCTGATAGTCTGCACATGTAACTTACACTTAAGCAATGCTGATACTGCCCCCACAGAATGCCTTTTCTGTAGCAAAGCTTTGAAAAACAACAAACAGAAAAACAACTAGTAAAGAAAGAGATGGATGGGAAGAGGATGAGTGAAAGGCATAAAATTGCAATTAGAAAGAAAGAACAAGTTCTGGTATTCTATTGCATGGTAGGGTGACTGTAGTCAACAACAAGTTATTGTATATCTTAAAATGACAAGAATAAAAGGTTCTGTGTCTTCACACCCCAAAAACAGTGATAAATGTTTCAGGTGATGGATATGCTGCTTAGCCTGATTTTAACATTACACAATGTATGTTTTGAAACATCACATTGTAACCAATAATATGTACAATTATTATGTGTCACTTAAAATAATTTTTTAAAAAAAGAAAGAAAAATAATTCACAAAAATCTGATTTTCTTTTTTGGGTAATCTCATGTGCCAATCATTATAACTGTATTTCTTTGTAGAAGAGGAAAGGAATCCAGAGTCTGTCTGCAGAAGATATTCCAGACTAATTTCTTATTCTTTACTCTCAGCACTAAATTTTATTAGTCAGCAGTTACATTTTGTTATTTGTACCAATGTTAAACAGCAGTAACATTGCTGAGAGAAATTATTAAAGAGAATTATATTCAAAACCCAGTTATTTATTGTCCAAGCATTATGACCTATAAATATTTAATTGGGATCCATTTAAAATTCAACTACAACTTGTATTTCTATTTGTAACTTGTTACCTAGTTCTTTCCTCTTCAAATTGTCTTTAAATTTTTATAGCATTAAAAAATGAAAAGCTAAAATTAGCAACTTCAGTAACATTTGAGGTTACAAAATCAATGTACAAAAATCAGTAGCATTTGTATACACTAATAATGTTCAAGCTCAGAGCCAAATAAAGAATGCAATCCCCTTTACAAGAGCCACACACACAAAATGCCTAAGAATACATCTAACCAAGGAAGTAAAAGATCTCTACAAGGAGAACCACAAAATGCTGCTAAAAGAAATCATAGATGACACAAACAAATGAAAAAACATTTCTTGTTCATGGATTGGAAGAATCAGTATCATTAATATGGTCATACTGTTCAAAGTAACCTACAGATGCAATGCTACTCCTATCAAACTGCCAATGTCATTTTTTTTTTTTTTTTTTTTTGAGACTGAGTCTCATCACTCTGTCGCCCAGGCTGGAGTGCGGTGGCACGATCTCAGTTCACTGCAACCTCCCAGGCTGGAGTGCAGTGGCTCAATCTTGGCTCACTGCAACCTCTGCCTCACAGGTTCAAGAGATTCTCCTGCCTCAGCTTCCCAAGTAGCTGGGGCTACAGGCGCATACCACCATGCCCAGCTAATTTTTTATTTTTAGTAGAGATGGGGTTTCACCATGTTGGCCAGGTTGGTCTTGAACTCCTGACCTCAGGTAATCCACCTGGCTCAGCCTCCCAAAATGCTGGGATTACAGGAGTGAACCACCACACCCGGCCACCAATGTCATTTTTGACAGAACTAAATAAAACTATTCTAAAATTCGTATGGAACCAAAAGAGCCCAAATAGCCAAAGCAATCCAAAGCAAAAGAATAAAGCTGGAGGCATCACATTACCTGACTTCAAACTATACTATAAGGCTATAGTAACCAAAACAGCATGGTACTGGTACAAAAATAGACACCTAGACCAAAGGCACAGAATAGAGAACCCAGGAATAAAGATGCACACCTACAAATATCTGATCTTTGACAAAGTCAATGAAAATCAGCAATGGAGAAAGGACTCCCTATTCAATAAATGGTGCTGGGATAGTTGGCGAGCCATATGCAGAAGAATGAAACTGGACCCCTACCTGTCACCATATACAAAAATTAACTCAAGAAGGATTAAAGATTTAAATGTGACATCACAAACTATAAGAATCCTAGAAGAAAACCTAGGAAACACCATTCTGGACATCAGCCTTGGGAAAGAAACTAAATCCTCAAAAACAATTGCAACAAAAACAAAAAATTGACAAGTGGAACCTAATTAAATTAAAGAGCCTCTGCATAGCAAAAGAAATTATCAACAGAACAAACAGATAACCTACAGAATAGGAGAAGATATTTGCAAACCATGCATCTGACAAAAGTCTAATGCATAGAATCTATAAGGAACGTAAATAGTTGAACAAGCAAAAAACAACCTCATTTAAAAAATGGACAAAAGACATGAAGAGACACTTCTCGAAAGAAGACATACAAGCAGCCAAAATAAAAAAACATGAAAAAATGCTCCATATCACTAATCATCAGAGAAATTCAAATCAAAACCACAATGAGACCATCTCACACTGGTCAGCATGGCTATTATTAAAAAGTAAAAATAAATAACAGATGCTGATGATGCTGTGGAGAAAAGGAAACACTTATACATTGTTGGTGGGAATGTAAATTCAGTTCAGCCACTATGGAAAGAGCTTGGTGATTTCTCAAATAACTTAGAACAGAACTACCATTTGACCCAGCAATCCCATTACTGGATATATATTCAAAAGAAAACAAATCTTTCTATCCAAAAAGACACATACACTCACATGTTAATTGCAGCACTATTCACAGTACCAAAAAATGACATCAATCTAGGTACCAAACAGTGGTGAATTGGATAAAGAAAATGTGGTACACATATACCACGGGATACTTTGCAGCCACAAAAAGAACAAAATCATGTCGCTTAAAGCAACATGGATTCAGCTGGAGGCCATTATCCTAAGTGAATTGATACGAGAACAGAAAACCAAATGCCTCATATTTGCACTTGTAAATAGGAGCTAAACATTGACTACTCAGGGACATAAAGATAGCAACAATAGACATTGGAACAACTCTAGACTAGTAGAGGAGGGGAGTAAAAGGGTGGGGGCAAGGTTTGATAAGCTAACTGCTGGATACTATGCTCAGTACCTGGGTGATGGGATCATTCACACCCCAAACCTCAGCATTATGCAATATAGCCAGGTAACAGACCTGAACATGTACCCCCTGAATCTAAAATAAAAGTCAGAAAAAAAACCCAAACAAATTAGCCCCAGTGACTCTGTAAATTCTAGAGTAATTACTTGACTCTAATAAGACCTTTTTTTTTGGGTGAGAATACTGTTCTCTTGATGTTTGGATTTTCCTCAACACTGGTTGATTATATTTAAAACTGAATACTCTTGTGTCCAGTGCACTAGTGTGGGTTCAACAGGATAAAGTGTCTATCCACAGTTTTCTCTGAGAAGGAATCCTTTAGTTTTAGCCAGAGAGTCATAGAGTTAGTTGTTCACACCTGAGGGGTCATCCAGCCTAGTTACACAAGTTCAGGGTCCTAAAGGAAATTAAAAGAGGCATAAAATGACTTCTCAGAAATGTATAGATTGACTAAAAAGTAAAAATTGTGGCCTAGAAAAAAACTTAATGAGTAGAAAGTTTTTTCCAAATGAAATCTTATATATAAGGATAATATTACCCTTTCTTCCTACCTCCCCTGAAGTGATGCTAAGGAGTATCTTGCTATTTTATTTTTATTTTTTGGAACAGCATCTTGCTCTGTTGTCCAGGCTGGAGTGCAGTGGTGCAATCTCTGCTCACTGCAACCTCCACCTCCTGGGTTCAAGCAATTCTTCTGCCTCAGCTTCCCCAATAGCTGGGATTACAAGTATGCACCACCATGCCCAGCTGTTTTGTATTTTGAGTAAGGAAGGGGTTTCACCATGTTGGCCAGGCTGGTCTTGAACTCCTGACCTCAAGAGATCCACTCGCCTCGACCTCCCAAAGTGCTAGGAATGCAGGCATGAGCCACCATGCCCAGCCAGTGTATTGATTTTATCTAGTGTAGCCCAGCGCATTCACAAGCATTGCTGTGAGACTAGACAAATGTCATGAGAGCTACTAGGATTTGTATGGACAGCTTGCACTGTCATCCTATCTGGATACTTGTCATGTTTAAGATATCTAGAAAAGGAACTTACCCAGTGTACTTTGATAACTTTTTCATGATTTTTAATTCTCTTGCTTTTACATCTGTGAAAAATAGATTATTATAATACTTTTGAGGTATATTTTTTTCTAATGGATAATCTGAATGCAAAATCAACCAACAAAACAAACAAAAAACGCTGTTATACCCTGGAACTCCCAACTTGAGAATTTTCTTTTCTTTGCCATTCCTGGCTTCCATCTTCACTGTCATTCATAGACTCACCCTCTCTTTAACTTTGCAAGATCTCTGGAAATTATTCCAGTCTTAAAAGGCTAGATTCTATAGGCATGTTCTGTAAATGCGTCTTGGTTTTCAGACTGTTTCATGGTAATGTTGTTGCCTTCTTTGCTACATCTTCTGAGAACTAGAACTTAAAGACTTCCATGTCTCTGTATGCCTATTCAATCTGTTCTTCTTTTAGAATCAGAAAAAACAAGGGACTATCTTTCTACTATATTCGAATCATAAAGAATCATGGGCTGGGTACGGTGGTTCACACCTGTAATCTCAGCACTTTGGGAGGCCGAGGCGTGAGGATCACAAGGTCAAGAGATTGAGACCATCCTGGCCAACATGGTAAAACCCCGTCTCTACTAAAAGTACAAAAAATTAGCTGGGTGTGGTGGCGCATACTTGTAGTCCCAACTTGGGAGGCTGAGGCAGGAAAATCACTTGAACTCAGAAGGTGAAGGTTGCAGTGAGCCGAGATTGCACCACTGCACTCCAGCCTGGAGACAGAGCGAGACTCCATCTCAAAAAAAAAAAAAAAAAAATCATGGATTGTTAGACTTGAAAGGAACTCTACAGGTAGTTTAATTCAATACCCTGGTTTAAAAGAAGAGGACTTAAGTATGACAGTAAAGGTTGAAAGAACCATGACTGATCTCAAGCTCAAAGCTGGGGTAGATAGTAGCTTAGCATTAGGGCTTAAAGTTAATACTCTAAGTAGATTAGGTAATTCTTTAATAGTAGACTGTGGTATTTGGACCTATGCTACAGAATTCTGTCTAGTTTTATTTTTTAGATGATTTATAAGAGTCTTGAAGATAATTTATAGGTGAACAAATGAATTTAAAATTAGTTCGCATGAGAACAGATCAAAGGAATTACGAATATTTCCCTGAAAAGGGTACCTTCAAAGGCATCTTCAGTAACATGAAAAATTCAACCAAGTGTTATCTACTCTATTTTTTTTTTTTTTTAGGATAATACAAAAGGAAGTAAAGGCATACTATAGTAAAAAGAACAGTAGCAGTTAGGTGTGAGGCAAATCCACACAATGAAGCTGGTAAACACTAGAACAGGAGGGATATTTGCCTTCCTGGTTATTTTCCTCAAATTCTCTGCTTATTATCAATATCTGTTTACAGTGGTTGGGATTTGGCATCCAAAGGCATGAATGGATGCACTTCCCCAGACTCTGTCCTGTTTAGTGATATTTCATGGTCTATCTAATAAACTGTTTGGGGGACTTTAACATGATAATGTGTCCGGACATATAGTGCTTAACTATGTGTCAGACACTTTTCTAAGTATTTTTCATATAGTAAGTCGTTTAATTCTTTTAAAAACACTCTCTGAGGTGTGTATAAGGAAACTGAGATAGAGAGAGTTAAAATAACTGTAAGTCATATAGTTAGGAGGAGATGCAAAGTTGATTCAGACCTAAGAAGGCAGGCTGTGAGTCTGTCTCATAACCACCATGCTTTATTGCCTCTCCAAAAAAGAATGAAAGGAGGAACGGGTCAGACTTCAAGGGAAATAAAATTTCTTTTATGTTGCCCAGCTATCCCTAGATCTGATAACAGCTGGGACCAAGATACAGCAGGCTGCAGGGGTCAAGGAGAGCCAGCAAGCAGTGAAACACCTGCCTGCCTCTCCAGCTTCATCCCTCACATGCACTTTCTTGGTCTCATCCCTCCCAGATCACCAGCAGTTCTGGCTGCTTTGTTTCTCTCTGCCTTTACAGATGCTGTGCTGTTGGTTTGCACTGCTTTCCTCCCAATACTTTAACGTGACCAAGTTGTATTTATTTCTCTACCTCATTCAGGCAAAACTGCTTTGTAAGCATCTACTGCATTGTGAAACATTTCCAAGTCTACCCAAGAAGTACTGATCTTTCTACCTTTGGGCTCCCCCTGTGCCCTTTATGTCTCTCCTTTTTTTGTACTTTGATCACTCATTTGACAACTATTTATTTAGCACTACTATGTGCCAAGCACTATTCTGGACACTGAAGAAATCAGTCAGTCCAAATTTCTGACCTGGTAAAACATAATATCTAAGTGGGGAAGAAAAGCAAGATTTGGAAGAGAAATGATAGGAT